>NC_092228.1:12940806-13003306 GCF_036320965.1 Panulirus ornatus
ACGGGCGCATGCGTGCTGGGCGCTGCCCTCCCGTATAATACCCCATTACCATAATTAAGCCATCAAGGTGGGGGGGGGGGGGCAGTTTCTGTAGGCCTTGATGACGTTTCCTCGGCCACGTGTATAGTATATTTTTCCCCCAGGATGGTATGTAAGACGTACTTCCGACACCCATTCGAGAAGCCTGATCTATATCTCCCAGGATGAGTGTCGCCGGCGCTTCGAAAAGGGAGGAGGTCAGGCTGGAGGGTTTGGGCTCGCTGATACACCCTCCCCCATGTCGAAGATCGCACACGTCTCATTCCTCCGGAGGGAGGAGGAGCCTCGGCGCTGAGGCCAGACGCCTGGTTACGGTGGCTCTTGGTCGTGTCTTCAGCTGCTGTGTGTGTGTGTATGTGTGTGTGTGTGGGTACTGTACAGGTGTGGACGGTAAAGCAGGGTAGTGTGGGCGGTGTGCTGGCTGGCCATGGCAGGGGTTTTAACTAACCAGTGGTGTGCGTGAGAAACAACAGAGGAATTTAAACAGCAGCTGACCATCTGGTCCCATCGAGTGTATACAGTAATGCTGTAAACATGGACAGTCAAAGAAATACGAAGAGGAAGTATTGGTACACTGACAGATTCTCTGTTGAAACGCGGCGAAGACATTTTCATGTGTTCTCCTGGATGGCTTTATGCATCGATGTCTTGGGGCCAGTTTACTTGCGGTGCTTTCGTCTGGCTGTGCGGCTGCCGGAGTGGTCGACGACTTGCATCGAGGGTCATTGGCGCGTGTTTGCCAGCCCCCAGTGTGGAGCGTGGCACAACTTCCACCTTGTATGTGTCATTTCAGATCTCCCCTCAGTCGTCTCCTTCCTTGCCTTGAATTCCTTCCTCCCTGTCTCTCCCTGACTCCCTCTTTCATCTTTCCTCCATTAAGACCGTGCTGTCCCTCTTCTGCCCTCCACTTCGTCCGTCCCTTCTGGCGTGGCCCTCCCTCTTCTCCTTCCTCCCTCCCTCCGCCCACGGGGTCGCCCTCCAGCCGCTAGCCTCCTCCTTGTCCCCATGATGTACGCCTTGGGCCTAATGGCGTACACATGGTACAGCAGTTCATAGCTGTGTTTACGGTTCCTGCCCCAACGGGGGTTAATGAAGGTGCTTCTCCCTCCTACATAACGCGGGAGTGACTGTGGGTTTAACATTATTCATTTAACTCTTCCCCCCCAAAGCCTCCCTTGTGCCACGAGCCAGATGATGCGAGTTATTCTTGCGTGAGCGGGAATGGCAGTGTAGAGAGTACACACATAACCCAACCCAGGCAAGCTGGACTCTGGAGAGGGGGGAAAGGAGGCTTCTTGTCGTCACGTTCGTGTTGTATGTACGAAGCCAGGGGTGCTATGCTCTCATCTCCACATTCGTATCGACGTTGCATGTATTTGCTATACGTATGTTATTGCCATAGCATGTGTTACTACCATGGCATGTGTTGTGTTGTGTGGGGGGGTGTATAGTGTGGTGGACTGGCAGGAGGAGGATAGCTAGGGACTCAACGTGTGCCATGTGATGATGTGGAGGCGTGTAGGGGAAGGCCGGGAGCAAGACGGAGGGACTCGCCCATGCAGAGGAACTCAATTCAACCCTGCAGAGAGAAATAATTGATTCAGAAATATATATATATATATATATATATATATATATATATATATATATATATATATATATATATATATATATATATATATATATATATTCATTTTTGTCGTATCTTGGGACAATTTTCTTTGTGTCTTAGTTTCTCGTTCGGTAGTGACGCTTCTGTACCATCTTGAAGTTATTCCGTATGTTGTTTTCATGTCACTGTGTGAATTTAACCCATTTGGCAAAAGAGAAAGATCTTATTTATTTTCAAGATACAAGTTAACTTTGGTAATGTTCCGTATTCTCAAGGATTTGGCAGGTACGTATTAGTCCGAGTGGTTGTGGCTACAGGTCTGTATCAGTTACAAGCGAGAGACTGTTACTACACCAGAATTGTAGTTACCTCAGCAGTCTTCGCCCGTGCCGGAAATACAATCCATTTTCCTGTGAGGTTATCACACCCATGGGTCAATAAAGGTCTTTATCACATATTCTACCGTTTTTGAGTCAATAGTACAACATACTCACACTCACAAGACTTGTCCCCACTGAAATTTCAACATGTCAATACGAGTGTGGATGACTCCTGTTCTTGCTCAGCGTTCGAGACTCTGTCTTTGAAATTCACAGTGTTGGTAGAAGGAGAGCGGCCGTGCGCGGATTGTAGCGTTCGCTCGTGGTCAGGGCTGGTTCTCCAGACTGTAGGAGGGTCACTGTTGCCTTGACGTCTCACGGTCATTCATACCACCACTCAAGGTTCAGTAATTAAAAGACCTCTGGAACGTACTGAGGCATGATAAGGTCAAATATAGACACCAATGCGGTAGGTTGGTAGCCCTTCGTGATGCGCTGATTAAGTTTGAAAATCTTGTCAACAGAAGACGATGCGAAATTACAAGCAGACGCTGGCAAAGGCGTTCGCTGGGCCACTGAAAACATGTTTTTTTTTTATCTTTCCTCAGTGGGTGAACAGTTCCTACCTACCCCTGTATGTGGCGCGTGAGGAAATGAAAAAGAAGTACAGAAAACGGGACAGACGTATGATTAATATAATCTTCAAGCGGAGTGTCTGTGGAAGAAACTGTATGTCCGGGAAACTTCAGGATAAAGCAACGGGAACCATAAAGCAACGGGAACCATACAGCATCGGGAACAGTACAGCAACGGGAACCAGTTCTCTACCGAGAACACTCGCTAGTTGTTGCCGGGTGACGAGAACGGTATTGTCGTACCGTAATAATGAGCACGATTTCTTTTTGACTTTTTTTTATAAGAATCAGGAGGCTTACCAACCCACGGCAACAGACGTACCAACCCACACCAACAGACGTACCAACCCACACCAACAGACGTACCAACCCACACCAACAGACGTACCAACCCACACCAACAGACGTACCAACCCACGGCAACGAACGTACCAACCCACACCAACAGACGTACCAACCCACACCAACAGACGTACCAACCCACACCAACAGACGTACCATCCCACACCAACGGACGTACCAACCCACACCAACAGACGTACCAACCCACGGCAACAGACGTACCAACCCACACCAACGGACGTACCAACCCACGACAACAGACGTACCAACCCACACCAAACGGACGTACCAACCCCTCCCGGGGCAACGGAGGGGAACAGCTCACACCAACGCGTTGAGCCGGAGGGAGTGGTTGGTGGTGGAGAGACGAGCTCTATTTTGCTCTCCAATGTGTACCACAATTTTAAGTCCACTACAACAGAAAACCATGAACCATCAAGTCTCCTGTTATCTCCCCTTTCCCACGTATACCCCATAGCTAAATCTACGAGACTCTGTTCTACAACACCATGTTTAGTCTTGGGACTGTACGATGCACATTTCACTAACACGCTCTGCTCTGCGGATTCGACCGTCCTCATTTCACTAACTGAACAACAACAACAACAAAGAAAATAATGATATTTCTACCAACAAACGAAAATTTGACATGAACTGATTTTATGCCATTGTTCCACCGGCCAATTCATGGTGCCTGCCTCCCCATGCTCATCCCGTGAGCGGTAGCGCAAAAAGGATTGACAAGGGGGGGAGGGGGTCACTAAGGGGGTCTTTACTCAGACCCAACCAGTGGGTTGATTAGCCCATAAGATTTGTAGATGTGCCAACCCCACACCTCTCTACCACTATAGGATAAGGAGAGACACCACACGTCGGGTATTAAGTGACCTGACCACGGCGGGCGGTGTGGACCCCCCTACGTGAGTGTGATGGACCGACCCTTGATCATGATGACCTTCGACCTTACCACGCCAGTCAGCCAGCGCCCCTTCGAGGTTACCTTTCCCGCCAGCCAGCCAGCCAGCCAGCCAGCCCCGCAGCCAGCTCGAGGTTACAGTGTGTACACCGCCCGTCAGTTTCGGGCCTCGCGTGTCATGCTGTCTTTTTGGTTTCTTTACTATTTCGTATGTTCGTTTCCCTTCCCCTGGTCGCATTCTGACGTGATATGTATTTCTTATAATTTTTTTTTATGAATGAATCGCAGGCTGTGGTAGTCTCCATTTTCTCTTACCATTCCATTTTTTATGTGGTTCATCTCTCGTGATGTGATTATATTCCTCCAGTTCCAAATTTTGGTCTCTTGGTTTAAATTCTCTCCTGGGGTTTTCGTTATACGATACTTCATTCTTTATTTCGTAACGAACTGCTTTTGTGGCCCTGCGTTAGATATTTTTTTTCTTTTTACTCTTACCTTACGATCATGACACAGTTTTTCCGGGGGGGATGTTTTCAAATTCATTTTGTCGTAGAAATGCTGTGGAGGTTGGGAACTACATAACATAGCATGTACGAAAACTATACCCTGGACACTTTTGCAAGGCTTATATAGTCCATTGCAGTACTTTATTCTTGTAGGAGATTGTGCCATTGATCCTGTCTCCCATTATGTAAATTAAGGATGTAGCATGTTGTTACTATCCTCCAGCAAATGACCTTGTTATAGACCATTAAGTTTTCTGTTATCTGGCCTACCCATGTGCTGTCCTCCAGCAGATAACCTCATCATAGACCATCAGGTTTTTTGTTATCTGGCTTTCCCATGTACTGTCCTCCAGCAGATAACCTCGTCATAGACCATCAGGTCATCTCTTATCTGGCTTTCCCATGTACTGTCCTCCAGCAGATAACCTCGTCATAGACCATCAGGTCTCCTGTTATTTGGCTTTCCCATGTACTGTCCTCCAGCAGATGACCTCATCATAGACCATCAGGTCTTCTGTTATCTGGCCTTCCCATGTACTGTCCTCCAGCAGATAACCTCGTCATAGACCATCAGGTCATCTGTTATCTGGCCTTCCCATGTACTGTCCTCCAGCAGATAACCTCGTCATAGACCATCAGGTTTTTTGTTATCTGGCTTTCCCATGTACTGTCCTCCAGCAGATAACCTCGTCATAGACCATCAGGTCATCTGTTATCTGGCCTTCCCATGTACTGTCCTCCAGCAGATAACCTCGTCATAGACCATCAGGTTTTCTGTTATCTGGCTTTCCCATGTACTGTCCTCCAGCAGATAACCTCATCATAGACCATCAGGTCTTCTGTTATCTGGCTTTCCCATGTGTTTATACGCGCAGGCTTTTCGAAGGTTTTGGTGTAGATTTTTACTCGTACGTCCCAAATTCTGTGGGTAAGAGCAGAGGTATGCCGGGTTCATTTATAAGTAGCGACAGGTGATGTCTGTCTGTATTTGAAGCCAGCACACATCTTGGCCTTGTCTCTGTTTACATGACCCAACCACGCGAGCATAAGATGAGAAATGATAAATGTTAATGATAATGTTGCCTAGTTGAAATACTTTTCGATATATATCATGGAATGGATACTGTTCAGTATACGTCATTGGTGTATTTCACCATAGACTTATATACCTTGAAAAAGGGTATATGATTCATAACAGTTTTAATCTTTAAACTTTTCTCTCAAATACCTTTTTTTGGGAGGGAGTCTTTTGGTCTCTCTTTTTGAATAATGTTTCAGGCGTGGGTGAAAAAGAACAGAACAGCGTTAGTATATATATATTTTATTTTCTCTCTCTCTCTCTCTCTCTCCTTCCTTCACCTGTCCCCTCGAAACTTCACTAGGGTTTTTTGGAGAAACCCCGGCCGGGAAAATGTTGGGAGAGTGTGAGGGGGCCTGGCTAATCATGGCCCATCACCGGTGGGCGAGAACCTCTTAGGGCACCACCGATAGCCATTACCTGCACAGCTCCCGGGAGTCGATGCCACTACCGCCACTACCCCTTGGGGCCACTAGACACTTGCACCTGCCGGAACCAGTGTTGGTAATAAGCCACGTTTTTTAAAAAACGCCGTCGAGGTCCACCCACCACCCCCCCTTTTTTTTTTCTTTCTTTCCTGTACTGTGTGTGTGTGTGTGTGTGTGTGTGTGTGTGTGACAGCTGCCGCTGGTGTAATTACGAGACTCGCTGTAATAAAGCACTTAAACGCCTGGTTAGGGTGTAATGGACTCTCTCTCTCTCTCTCTCTCTCTCTCTCTCTCTCTCTCTCTCTCTCTCTCTCTCTCTCTCGTGGGGTGGGGGAGGGGAGGCGGGGAATTTCTTTTAGAAAATGTGTCGCGTGGGATTGTGTAAAAGTGTGTGTGTGTGTGTGTGAGAGAGAGAGGAGAGGGAGGGAGGAGGGGAAGTGGTGCGGTCCCTTGCCTGGAAACACACAGAGAGGGAGGGAGTGAGGCCTCCGGCTGAGTGCTGCTAGGTGGGTAATGCTTTATAATGGTGTGTGGTGTGTGTGTGTGTGTGGGTAGGGGTACACTCACCCCCGGCCACCACCTTCCCTCCCTCCCTCCCTCCCTGCAGGCCCGTGGCCACTCGGAAGAATGGTGATGGGGGTCAGAGAGAGAAAGAGAGAGAGAGAGAGAGAGAGAGAGAGAGAGAGAGAGGTGCATGGGTGGGGGGGGTGTGTCACACGCATTCTCCCCGCCCCTTCCCACCCCCTCCTGCGCCACCATTGAAGGAAGGGGTAAAAAAAAGGTATGCAGGTTGAGAGAGAGAGAGAGAGAGAGAGAGAGAGAGAGAGAGAGAGAGAGAGAGAGAGAGAGAGGGTAATTCAGAATTCCACCTCGTGCATTGTTCTGGAGGCTTGTTCAGAGTATGTGTGTGTGGGGGGGGTGAGCTTGCTCGCGTTCCTTTTACTTAGTCCTTAAAAAATGTGGGGAGACTATATATATATATATATATATATATATATATATATATATATATATATATATATATATATATGTGTGTGTGTGTGTGTGTGTTTGTCATTGTTCTTTTTCAAAAATCTAGGGGAGGTCATGTTACCCACCCCCTTCCTCACGTTCTCCTTTACTGAATCATAGATGGGGGGACTTAAAAAAAAATTCGGTGTTCCTTCAGTACACGGAGGAGCTTATTGTGCTTTTTTTTGTAGGTCAGTCAGAGAGAGAGAGAGAGAGAGAGAGAGAGAGAGAGAGAGAGAGAGAGAGAGAGAGAGAGAGAGAGAATCGTTTTCGCCCTCAACGATCGCCCCAAAATTTTGGGGTAGATGATGGTCGACGCTGTCCCGGGGGTCATCCAAATTACCAATATATATATATATATATATATATATATATATATATATATATATATATATATATATATATATATATATATTCTTTCGAACTATTCGCCATTTCCCGCGTTAGCGAGGTAGCGTTAAGAACAGAGGACTAGACCTTTAAGGGAATATCCTCACCTGGCCCCCTTCTCTGTTCCTTATTTTGGAAAATTAAAAAAAATGAGAGGGGAGGATTTCCAGCCACCCGCTCCCTCCCCTTTTAGTCGCCTTGTGCAACATGCAAGGAATACATGGGAAGTATTCTTTCTCCCCTACCCCCAGGGATAATATATATATATATATATATATATATATATATATATATATATATATATATATATATATATATATATATATTTTTTTTTTTTTATACTATTCGCCATTTCCCGCATCAGCGAGGTAGCGCTAAGAACAGAGGACTAGGCCTTTGAGGGAATATCCTCACCTGGCCCCCTTCTCTGTTCCTTCTTTTGGAAAAAAAAAAAAAAGAGAGGGGAGGATTTCCAGCCCCCCGCTCCCTTCCCTTTTAGTCGCCTTCTACGACACGCAGGGAATACGTGGGAAGTATTCTTTCTCCCCTATCCCCAGGGAGTATATATATATATATATATATATATATATATATATATATATATATATATATATATATATATATGTGTGTGTGTGTGTGTGTGTATTTTTTTTTGAGAGAGAGGGAGGGAGTGGGTCATGTTTCCACGGGTCATCTTGAGCACTCTCTCTCTCTCTCTCTCTCTCTCTCTCTCTCTCTCTCTCTCTCTCTCTCTCTCTCTCTGGGGGGGGGGGGGGGCGTCGGTCGGTTCATTAAGTCTTGCTACTTATACTTGTCAACTTTAAAGTGTCTTGTCTTGCCCCCCGACCCACCCAACCTTCGTTTGGTCTCGTCGCCCTTAAGGGCCGACCCCTTCTGGACACCACGGCTTACGTGGGCCGACCGAGAAGGGGGAGGTGTGTGGGGTCCTGTGCTCCGTGCTGGTAAGTAGCTGTCCCGCTTCTACAGCTGCTGTTACTTGTACCTCTGGTGTGGTGTTACAGCTGCTGTAACTCGTACTGCTGATGGTGTTACAGCTCCTGTTACCTATACTTCTGGTGTGGTGTTACAGCTGCTGTAACCCGTACTGCTGATGGTGTTACAGCTCCTGTTACCTATAATTCTGGTGGTGTTACAGCTGTCGTTACCTGTACTTCTGGTGTGGTGTTACAGCTGCTGTAACCCGCACTGCTGATGGTGTTACAGCTCCTGTTACCTATAATTCTGGTGGTGTTACAGCTGCCGTTACCTGTACTTCTGGTGTGGTGTTACAGCTGCTGTAACCCGCACTGCTGATGGTGTTACAGCTCCTGTTACCTATAATTCTGGTGGTGTTACAGCTGCTGTAATCCGTACTTCTGGTGTGGTGTTAGATCTGCTGTTACCTATACCTCTGGTGGTATTACCTGTACGTCTGGTGGTGTACGTACCTTTCACGTTGCTGCTACTGTCCCGTTCTTGCCACCAGTTGGTCCTCTCTTGTGTTCTTCCTGGTATCCCCAGAGACCCCGTAGGTCGTGGGCAGCAGCAGGAGGAGGAGGAGGCGCTCCTCGGTACAAGTTATGTCCGCAGCAAAACCAAACCTGATGATGCATCCCCCTCGTAAATCAACAGGCCATCAGGCCTATACAGCTGGCTGGTGCCTCCCCTCTGTTTTATGACCTTACATTAGTAACTGTTAGGGGGTGGTGTTGTTTACTCTCCAGCTCAGGCCTCCCCCGCTACACTAGGATATATATATATGTGTGTATATATATGTGTGTGTATATATATATATATATATATATATATATATATATATATATATATATATATATATATATATATATTCACTTGTTTTCCAAATGGCGTCCTAGCTACGTCTCCTCGTTGTATATCAACTGACTTGTTATATTTCTATCTTGGATCTCCCCTGATGATGTGATTATTACACGAAAGTGCACTTGGGAACTTATCGTGTTTCATTTCCCCTTGCAGAGAGAGAGAGAGAGAGAGAGAGAGAGAGAGAGAGAGAGAGAGAGAGAGAGAGAGATGTCACTGTGTCTCTACCCTCCTGACGTGAAGGAAACGTATTCCAAGTTTCCAGGAAAGTGGCGGAGCATCACTAGTTTTATTCCACACTCTGTGTAAGGTGACGGTGATAACCAGGCGGGCATCATGAAGTGCGTGTGCTCCAGCCTTCTTGAGTTCCCTTGACCCTTCCAGCGAGACGGTACGACCCTTGCGTACGATGGCATGGAACCTTCGACCCAACCCTAAAGAATCTGATCAGAGCCAGGCCATTCAGAGCCAAATAATGTACCGCGAGAGAGAGACATTCGATTTACGTCACTGGGAGCGAGATTTTGCACTCTTCCTCAGCGAGATGGACGCCCTTCGAGACAAAGGCACACCCTATGTGTTTGATAGGCATGGTTTTGTCTCGATTAGAATTACGTGAGTCGGGGTCTGGAATGTTAGACGTAACTGAACGGTGAGAGTTACGAGTGTTCGGTTCCCAAGTTGCGACCGTCGCACCTCGGGCAGAGTTCCCGGGTAGTGGCGGTAAGTATTGTACAGGCGGGAGGAGGAGTTACCGAGTGTCTGTCGGTCTGTATGAAGGGAGGAGAGGAAGGAGTGTACTCCCAGGTAATGTCAGGTCACGTGGAGGGGAGGCCAGCTCCATCACGGGGTGGGAGAGTTCAGTTCCTGGTGGTTTGGTGACAGCGGGCATACATGGTACGAATACCCAGTCAAGTGACGTCTCACCGAAGGCAGGACCTGGTTGGCGACCATCGCTAGGGGAGGTTCTCGTGTTCATGGCACGCGGATGTTGCCCAAGGTGAGGATTTTGGTGAGGATATACGTGAATATATTCTGGTAAGGATGTATGTACGTTTCCCGGTTATCACTCGTTCAGTGCGACGTGCACGATAGCACAACACAGATCGCTGCTGCCGTGACGACCCAGGAGGTGCTCCCCTGGCTGTAGTGAGGAAGCGAGTCTCTCAGCAGTAGGTGGTGGTGGTGACTCTGCCCACAGCAGGAGGCTGGAGGGTGACGCTAGCAGCTCGAAAGCCTAGTCGAACTCAGGAATGATCAAGCGAAACTGTCGAACTGAAGTACCAGATGAAATACTTTAAGAAGACACTGCGTCAGGTGGGGAGGTAATGACCACTACAGCATCGAGAGGCCCTACGGAAGGGCATGACACCTTGGAACAAGGTGAACCTACAGTAGGGGGGGAGGCCATCATGGCAGCCTTGTGTACCCCGAGGTAGCGAAGGAAAGCCGTGCGTCTCCCTCGGAGTAGTGAGTGGTAGGGCTTTGGGTGTCTTATACGCTGGGGAATTTGTGCCGCCTCCACCGCCGGTCCCTCACACCCTCGAGCACCTCCTTACTGCCCGTTGGTGGGGCTAAGTGGTGGTGGTCTGGGTGCTACTGCTGCTGCTACTAACGCTTGCTGTTCCTCCTACTGCTGTCGCGGTCAGCGTTCTCCCGCTTCTTTTCTTGGCTTGTCGCTGCTGCGGTGTCCGTAACTGCTGCTCTTTCTCACACTCTCTGTTGCCGCTGGGACAGCCGCTGCTCCCTTTTGTTCCACTGCTGTGTGGGTCCAGGTGCCTCGACCGGAGCTAATGTTGTTGATCTGTTTGTTTGTTTCCTGTGCAACAGTCAGTGCTGCTGTCAGTCTGTTTACGTTGCGTCCGAGGCTGTACTTTTTTTAATGCCTCAAATGTATCTTGATTTATCCATCCAAAGGTGACACCGTAGAATTACTCTCTCTCTCTCTCTCTCTCTCTCTCTCTCTCTCTCTCTCTCTCTCTCTCTCTCTCTCTCTCTCTCTCTCTCTCTCTCTCTCTCTCTCTCACACACACACACACACACACACACACACACACACACACACACACACACACACATATCATATAAATAAACCTTTCCATTGTTATGAACGCGCAAAATGGTGTTAGAAAGTAGACATAAAGAAAATGCTATTTTTCTCTGTAAATAAGAACATGTACTTGGGTATGACATCAAGTCAATGGGCGTGTGGGACGTGTTTGTGGTACTGATGTGGTACAGACAGGGGAGGCTAGAGCAGGGGGCGGCGCCCTAAGGCCCTGACGCCTCCCTGGACACCAGCCTCCCCAAGCAAGGGAGAGGCAGGGGGGAGCAAGGCAGGCGGCGTAAGGGAGAAGGAGAGGAAAGAAGAGGTGAGGAGTGTGAGCCGGAGAGGAGAATGAGAGTAAGAAGTGAAGTGAGGAGCAGATGAGAATATGAAGGGGAAGGAAATGGAGTGACTAGAAGATAAGGAAGGAGTAGAAGCGAAGATAAGGTAAAAGATGAAGGAGAGCGATGATGGGGATGGGAAGCCAGGAGGAGAGAGGGAAGGTCGAGTGGTGGAGAGTGGAGGTGAGTGGCGTGGCTCTTTGGAAGGACGGAGGTAGGGTGCAGTGAATTGTGAGGGAGAGGAGTGCGAGAGAAGGTCTGTCGGCCTGGGTAGATGGGTTAGGGAAGGTGGATGGGAGACTGATGCCAGAGCTCCGTCCCTGGAGTAAGTAATTAGTGAAAAGTAATCGGTGTAATTATGTAATTTGTCAAGACGTTTGATATATGCACCGCAGACGAGGATCGGGTCTCTTCTGTAATTACCTTCATTAACCTTCCCATCTCCTCCCTCCCTCCATACCTACCCGTGCCCCTGTCTACCACGCCACACCCACTGCACACACATCTCTCTCTGTACCGCACTAGCTGGCTCCCTCAACGGTACACAACCCCATGCTGTATTCCTCAGGTTCCTCGACTGTACACAACACACACACACACACACACACACACACACACACACACACACACACACACACACACACACACAGTCTTAGCCCACTCGGGCCGTGAGAGTTGAGGACTTTGGAAGACTTCACCAGGTATGATTTGTATGTTGGATTTGGGGTTAGCGTCATGCACGATAACCATGCACTGAAGGTGGAGGTGTGATCCTGGTCCACCTACCTTCCTCCTCCTCCTCCTCCTCCTCCTCCTCCTCCTCCTCCACTTCAACAGTCCCTGGGTCATGCTGGACAGGTCACGAGGCGAAGTGCTCACAGGGCACCAGTTCTCTCATGCACCTCTGCTAACGCTCTCTCTCTCTCTCTCTCTCTCTCTCTCTCTCTCTCTCTCTCTCTCTCTCTCTCTCTCTCTCTCTCTCTCTCTCTCTCTCTCTCTCTACCCCCATAGTTCAAAGAACTATCACGATAATAATTGTTGTTAAAGTGGTCCCTCGTGCTTTTCCAGAGTACTACTGTACACCTTCTGTTCCTCGTTACGTGGCAATTTGGAGCCAGAGGACGGTTTACGCATCCTCCTCCTCCTCCTCCTCCTCCTCTGAGGATGACGCCAGATGCGTCAGGTCTCGTGATCTTGCGCACGCTGCCAGGAACCCGGGCCGATAGGTATCACCCTACGGCAGGGGAATGTTCACCTTGAGGGAGACTTCCAGGTCCTCTGCTGTGGAAGGCACGAGGAAACATGGTCCTGTATCGAACCTTGGAGGACCCCACCAAGTACCTCCAGGTCCCTCTGGATGCGTAACGGTGCCGCGGGAGCTGCCATAGCTGGTCCTGTCCATGGCATCTGCCCTGACTCCCTTCCATGGTATCGGCCCTCACTCCCTCCCATGGCATCTGCCCTTACTCCCTACCATGGCATCTGCCCTCACTCCCTCCCATGGCATCTGCCCTCACTCCCTCCCATGGCATCTGCCCTCACTCCCTCCCATGGCATCTGCCCTCACTCCCTCCCATGGCATCTGCCCTCACTCCCTCCCATGGCATCTGCCCTCACCCCTCCCATGGCATCTGTCCTCACTCCCTCCCATGGCATCTGTCCTCACTCCCTCCCATGGCATCTGCCCTCACCCCTCCCATGGCATCTGTCCTCACTCCCTCCCATAGCATCTGCCCTCACTCCCTCCCATGGCATCTGTCCTCACTCCCTCCCATGGCATCTGCCCTCACCCCTCCCATGGCATCTGCCCTCACTCCCTCCCATGGCATCTGCCCTCACCCCTCCCATGGCATCTGTCCTCACTCCCTCCCATAGCATCTGCCCTCACTCCCTCCCATGGCATCTGCCCTCACTCCCTCCCATGGCATCTGCCCTCACTCCCTCCCATGGCATCTGTCCCACACTCCCTCCCATGGCATCTGCCCTCACCCCTCCCATGGCTTGGCGAGATCGAAGGGAAGTGGGATGAGGCGAGATTATTGAAGACACTAGATACGAGGGAATGGAAATAGATCAAAGAATGAAGAAGATGGGCATTAGAACGCGGAAGAAATACTGGGAAAAAGATAGTGGATAAAGATAAGGATTGATGTGAGGAAAATCGCGAATGAGAAGAGAAGAAGAGGGAGGGGAGAAAATTTACGGTAGAAATGGAGTAAGATACGGAACATACCGATGAAATTGTAAATAGGGAAAATACGATGTCAGTGGGAGAAGATCGGAGAATATGACGGCGGTACGTCTTGAGAAACATCGGGGAGAAGTTGAGATAACGGAGGGGCTGGGGAGAACACGGGTCGAGATGGCACAACTTTGGATGGAAATGATAGAAAACGGAATTAGATGGTGTAATTATTTGGTGTAAAGGTGAAGAAAGATTGGGGTGAGGGTGAGGCGAAGGAGAGTGTCGGAGGGATAGAGTGAGGTGAGGGAGAGTGTCGGAGGGATAGAGTGAGGTGAGGACAGTGTCGAAGGGAGAGTAAGGTGAGGACAGTGTCAGAGGGATAGAGTGAGGTGAGGACAGTGTCGGAGGGATAGAGTGAGGTGAGGACAGTGTCGGAGGGAGAGTGAGGCGAGGAAAGCGTTGGAGTGGGATTGAGACAAGGCCTGGTCGAGGGGAGTGAGAGTCAGGTGAGTGATGGGGTAAGAGTGAGGCAACCCTCCACCTGTGTCTCACGTATGAAAGAGAGTGCTGAGGTGCGGGTCACGGGCGGAGAAAGGCCGAGGTGAGGGTCAGGAACCCGGTAGTAGCTTGTGGTGTGCTGTGAGGGGTGAGGAGGAGGGAGGGAGGGGGGGTCAGGTCGAGGGAGGGAGCGGCCCTTGGATGACACTGCAGGAGGCTGCTCCAGGCCCCGCCTTAACCCCCCCCCCCCCCCCCCCAGGCGTCCGTGTGCTCTCCCCATGGTCCCCAACCCTCCGTGTCTCCCCACCCCCTAGTCACCCTCTTCCCCCCGTCATTGGTCCCCGGGCCTCCTCCCGGTTAGCCCCACCAGGGAGCAGGGTGAGTAAGAGGAGGTCAGAAGGGCGATAACAAGGTGGTAATGAGGTCTCGTGTGTGAAGCCACCAGCGGTACACCGCCTCCTCCTCCCTCCCTCCCTCCTCCCTCAGTCTCCACCTTCCTCTCCTCTCTCACCCACTCACCGCCTTCTCTCTCCCTCCCTCTTCCCTCAGTCTTCACCTTCCTTCCTCTCTCACCCACTCACCGCCTTCTCTCTCCCTCCCTCCTCCCTCAGTCTCCACCTTCCTCTCCTCTCTCACCCACTCATCGCCTTCTCTCTCCCTCCCTCCTCCCTCAGTCTTCACCTTCCTCTCCTCTCTCACCCACTCACCGCCTTCTCTCTCCCTCCCTCCTCCCTCAATCTTCACTTTCCTCTCCTCTCTCACCCACTCATCGCCTTCTCTCTCCCTCCCTCCTCCCTCAGTCTTCACCTTCCTCTCTTCTCTCACCCACTCACCGCCTTCTCTCTCCCTCCCTCCTCCCTCAGTCTCCACCTTCCTCTCCTCTCTCACCCACTCACCGCCTTCTCTCTCCCTCCCTCCTCCCTCAGTCTTCACCTTCCTCTCCTCTTTCACCCACTCACCGCCTTCTCTCTCCCTCCCTCCTCCCTCACTCTTCACTTTCCTCTCCTCTCTCACCCACTCATCGCCTTCGCTCTCCCTCCCTCCTCCCTCAGTCTTCACCTTCCTCTCTTCTCTCACCCACTCACCGCCTTCTCTCTCCCTCCCTCCTCCCTCAGTCTTCACCTTCCTCTCCTCTTTCACCCACTCACCGCCTTCTCTCTCCCTCCCTCTTCCCTCAGTCTTCACCTTCCTTCCTCTCTCACCCACTCACCGCCTTCTCTCTCCCTCCCTCCTCCCTCAGTCTCCACCTTCCTCTCCTCTCTCACCCACTCATCGCCTTCTCTCTCCCTCCCTCCTCCCTCAGTCTTCACCTTCCTCTCCTCTCTCACCCACTCACCGCCTTCTCTCTCCCTCCCTCCTCCCTCAATCTTCACTTTCCTCTCCTCTCTCACCCACTCATCGCCTTCTCTCTCCCTCCCTCCTCCCTCAGTCTTCACCTTCCTCTCTTCTCTCACCCACTCACCGCCTTCGCTCTCCCTCCCTCCTCCCTCAGTCTCCACCTTCCTCTCCTCTCTCACCCACTCACCGCCTTCTCTCTCCCTCCCTCCTCCCTCAGTCTTCACCTTCCTCTCCTCTTTCACCCACTCACCGCCTTCTCTCTCCCTCCCTCCTCCCTCAATCTTCACTTTCCTCTCCTCTCTCACCCACTCATCGCCTTCGCTCTCCCTCCCTCCTCCCTCAGTCTTCACCTTCCTCTCTTCTCTCACCCACTCACCGCCTTCTCTCTCCCTCCCTCCTCCCTCAGTCTTCACCTTCCTCTCCTCTTTCACCCACTCACCGCCTTCTCTCTCCCTCCCTCCTCCCTCAGTCTTCACCTTCCTCTCTTCTCTCACCCACTCACCGCCTTCTCTCTCCCTCCCTCCTCCCTCAGTCTCCACCTTCCTCTCCTCTCTCACCCACTCACCGCCTTCTCGCTCCCTCCCTCCTCCCTCAGTCTTCACCTTCCTTCCTCTCTCACCCACTCACCGTCTTCTCTCTTCCACCCTCCTCCCTCAGTCTTCACCTTCCTTCCTCTCTCACCCACTCACCGCCTTCTCTCTCCCTCCCTCCTCCCTCAGTCTCCACCTTCCTCTCCTCTCTCACCCACTCACCGCCTTCTCTCTCCCTCCCTCCTCCCTCAGTCTTCACCTTCCTCTCCTCTCTCACCCACTCACCGCCTTCTCTCTCCCTCCCTCCTCCCTCAGTCTCCACCTTCCTCTCCTCTCTCACCCACTCACCGCCTTCTCTCTCCCTCCCTCCTCCCTCAGTCTTCACCTTCCTCTCCTCTCTCACCCACTCACCGCCTTCTCTCTCCCTCCCTCCTCCCTCAGTCTCCACCTTCCTTTCCTCTCTCACCCACTCACCGCCTTCTCTCTCCCTCCCTCCTCCCTCAGTCTCCACCTTCCTCTCCTCTCTCACCCACTCACCGCCTTCTCTCTCCCTCCCTCCTCCCTCAGTCTTCACCTTCCTCTCCTCTCTCACCCACTCACCGCCTTCTCTCTCCCTCCCTCCTCCCTCAGTCTTCACCTTCCTCTCCTCTCTCACCCACTCACCGCCTTCTCTCTCCCTCCCTCCTCCCTCAGTCTTCACTTTCCTCTCCTCTCTCACCCACTCACCGCCTTCTCTCTCCCTCCCTCCTCCCTCAGTCTCCACCTTCCTCTCCTCTCTCACCCACTCACCGCCTTCTCTCTCCCTCAATCTTCACTTTCCTCTCCTCTCTCACCCACTCACCGCCTTCTTTCCTCCTCCTCTCCCTCCCCCTATCTTCACCTCCCCCCCCCTCTCTCTCTCTCTCTCTCTCTCTCTCTCTCTCTCTCTCTCTCTCTCTCTCTCTCTCTCTCTCTCTCACCCTCTCACCCACATTGCTGAAGCTCAAAATTTCTCGTGTTTCACTCGAGGTGGCGACGGGTCCTGCCACAAGCTTCCTTTTTTTTTTTTTACGTACGTGCCAGCAGTGCTGTGTGTGTGTGTGTGTGTGTGTGTGTGTGTGTGTGTGTGTGTGTGTGTGTGGCCACAGCGTCCTGTTGTAGTCGTCTCTGGACGGGTCCTTCCTGCCTACTGTAGGGGTCGAGGTAGCTTGACCTCCTCATTATGGCCTCTTATGCTCTCGGCTGAGTGGCGGTCCGGGCTGCACCTGTATTCATGGGGCGCGTGTGTGTGTGCGCGTGTGTGTGTGTGTGTGTGTGTGTGTGGTTTACGTAACGTTATGCTGGGGAGGTGGAGGCGAGTGCATAGCCTCAGTAGGTGGTGTTCAGGACTCCCTCCTCATTTCTAATGGTGTTGCCCGGAGCAGCGTAGTGTCAGGCCCCATACTGCTGGTTAGATTGCAGAATTATTCCGTTTATGGAATTGAAGAGCGCCGTGAACCTCCCGGCGGTGCATATAGATATCGCCAGCATGGCCTTGTTATCGTCGTAAACTGGTTTTGGAGTGGTAGGGGTGGTGTGTGTGTGGTGGTGGTGTGGTAGGAGTGTGTAGTGGTGGTGGTAGGGCTCTTGTGTGTGTGTGTGTGTGTGTGTGTAGTGCTGGTGTGGCAGGGGAGGGTGTGTGTTCCTGGCGTCACCATTACTGTACCCCCGCCAAGCGCATACTCTGCCATCACCCGCCTCCCACCCTGCCGGCCTCCGCCCTTGCTTCATCCTCCATCAGTATAACCCTGTTGACCTCCGCCCTTGCTTTATCCTCCTTCAGTATAACTTCTTCACCCTTGGATGTGATGGAGTAACCTCTGACCTGACCTTTATGGGTCTTTATCGCGCCGCCCGCCCCTGAACAGGTGGGCGGGGGATGGGACACCAGCTCGGGCGGGTGTGTGTGGGTGTGTGTATGCCAGCGTTTCTCAGTGCGCGACCGTACTCACCCTGACGGTGAGGAGAGAGTCACGCCTGACCTTAGGTTACGGCACGCCCCAAGATGGGTGTAGGTGTTGTGCTGGTGGGTGTCGGTAGTATGCTGGTGGGCGTAGGTGGTATGTTGGTGGGTGTATGTAGTGTACCGATGGGTGTAAGTGGTATGCTGGTGGATGTAGATGGTATGCTGGTGGATGTAGGTGATATGTTTTTTTGGTTGTAGGTGGTGTACTGGTGGGTGTGGGTGTGTGCCGATGGGTGTAGGTGGTATGCTGGTGGGTGTAGGTGGTGTTCTGCCGTTCCTGGCTGGTGAGGAGGCAGACAGACTGCCAGACATTCTCGCACTTCTTGTGTCATTCTGAGCAACCAGGTTGTCCACCTCGTACAGAACCCATTAACCTTTCAACACATATGTTCGTATTGAACGTCAGGAACGTATGTATACGTACCCATAAGTACTCATTTCCCATGGGTATGTATACGTACCCATAATTACTCATTACCCATGGGTATGGATACACACCCATAAGTAATCATTACCCATTGGTATTTAGGCTTTCATGATTTGCCATTTGAACATCAGCTGAATGTAGATGCTGAAATTAGCCTCCGGTGGTTAAGATTTTAGAGTACACGGCTGAAATAAGACGTGGACTAGACGATATAGAAGTAATACCATGGAAAAAAAATGTTTCGAAGGCCACACACACACACACACACACACACACGAGCCGTCTCCCAGTTACCCATAGGATCTTGCAGTCTACCCGCCTTACAATCTCTCCGCCACCGTAACTGCCGTAACATGTTGGTCGTGTGGGCGTCACAAGGTGTGTTTTGCCCCCCTCTCTCTCTCCCGCTATGTTGGGCCTCGTGTGGACGCCCAGGCCGTAGTCATCCGAGGGTGGAAGCAGAAGGGGTAGAGAAGTGAGCGACGTTTATAAAGACGTCCAGTTGTAGCCTCTTGTGCAGAATCGACCCACGGGATTCTTCTCAAGTGTCGAAGGTGGTACGGAAGAAGCGTTTTACAACGCCGAAAAAAAAAGCAGCACTCTCTGTCGTGGGGGGGAAAAGACGAGCGGGAGTTCCCCTCCGACGGCAAAGAAATTGACGGGGATGGATGGCCTCATTAACATAGGTAAACACCGAGAGAGTTGCCCAGAGGACGTTTGTCAGGGCGGAACAAATGGAGATGGACAGGCCAGAGAGCGACAGAGGAGAGTTATTTACGATAACGCAGCGGGCAAACAGATAAATATGGAGTGGAGCTTCCATTGTCGCCCTGAACCAGTTGCAGAAAAGATTGAAAAGGACAAAGAAAAAGGGAGAATTGTGATTATATATATATATATAATTTTCCAAAAGAAGGAACAGAGGGGGGCCAGGTGAGGATATTCCACAAAGGCCCAGTCCTCTGTTCTTAACGCTACCTCGCTAATGCGGGAAATGGCGGATAGTTTAAAAGAAAAAGAAATATATATATATATATATATATATATATATATATATATATATATATATATATATATATATATATATATATATATATATATGGCGTCCTAGCTTCGTCTCTTCGTTGCATATCAACTCACTGTTATATTTCTTTCATGGGTCTCCCTTGATGATGTGATTATTACACGAAAGTGCACGTCGTGTTTCATTCTCCCCGTGGAATCATAGGAATATACTTGACCACGCGCAAAATTGTGATCCTTTCCAATATATATACATATATATATATATATATATATATATATATATATATATATATATATATATATATATATATATAGATATATATATATATATATATATATATATATATATATATATATATATATATATATATATATAGATAGATAGATAGATAGATAGATAGATATGAACTTGTCCTGCTGAGTCTCCCAGTAAGGACCGCGGGTGCCCAAGTTCACAGTGTCGTCCCCTCCAGTGTTTGTCTGCTCGTGCACACACACACAACCTACTACAGGAAAAAACACCGGTGGAATTATCTGAGGCCGAGTAAAAGAGAGGATAAAATATGGCGGCAGTAACAGGAAGAGCGACCCCCCCTATCTCCCCAGACCGTAGGATCGGGGATGGGGGAAAAAAAAAAAAAAGAGATGGGAGGGAACAGGGAGGATAGAACGGGGGGGGGGAAAGAGAGACGAAGGCAGGCAGGAAGGAGGGAGGGAAAGAAAGAAAAAAAAAAGGAGTTGCCTTTTATATCTTCCAAATGATGAATGTTTACTGCTTAACACTGAGTGAGTGTTTTATGATGGAGAGGAACTTCGGCTGGCGAATGGGAAGGGCTGTTGCCAGTGGTCCATCCCCTCCTCTGTTGTCCTCTAACGTATATATATATATGTCCCTTTGAGGATGAGCCAAAACTCTCCTCCTCTTGTCTTACGTAGGGCTGTGGACGTCTGTTGGACCATAGCCTTGCTTGCAATCTGTCGAGGTGGATGGTGACGGATCAAGGGGACTGCGAAGTATGTTGGTATCGCGTCTACTACGAAAGGTCTTGAGTGTGTTACATTACAGGCTCCGTGGCGTAGTTTGTGGATGGGTAGGTTTCTGGGCTTTGCGTTGCAGGGGTTGTCGTGTCTTGACCATATCTGGGGAGGAGTTAGGTGTTCCAAAGGCCTCTTCTGCTTGTCAACTGTGTGTCGAGGGAAGGAAAGAAGAAGAGAAGGAGGCTGGAAAACCCATGTGATCTTCAGTTCTTTCTGACTTGTTCCCGTGTCCTTGATGGCGACCGTCTTTTACAGTTTGTCTATCTTGTATACTGCATGATAAGCACTTCAGTGTTGTGTCTCGCATGGTGGAAGATCTCGTCATTACTCCACTCTTGATCTGACTCGATATTGTCATTCTGTCGACCTTGTGTCCATATCATAGCTTCTCATATTTGAGTACTGCTAAGTCTCTACTGTTCCTCCCCATCCATCCTTTCCTGTACTGTTCCTTCCCTTATATCCTGTACCGTTCCTTCCCATATATCTTTTTTCCGTTCCTATCCCGTTGGGCCTTTATAAGGGGTACTTCTTTTCACGTTCCATGACCCTTCAAGTCATTCGTATTTCTCTTTACTCAATTGTACAAGATTATTTTTTCTCCCGCCCGTTAACGACATTTGTGTTCAGTTCTCCTCCACCCCGTTGTTCTCTTCGTCCCTCATCATCGTAGTGAGGTACGGCGTCGACTGCGAGACGTCGCACTTCGTCGTACGTCTGGTCTACCGGGCGTCGCGACTGCGAGCGAGTACGTAAGGGGGAGATAATATCCACCAGCGGGACTCCTGATGTGATGTAGCTCCATTCGCTGCCTCGGGTGTACCCCCGTGTGTGTGTGTGTGTGTGTGTGTGTGTTGATGTTCGTTCGAAGAACTCTTTAATCCGTCGTTTTGACTTACGTCTGGTCGTAATCTTCCCGTAGGAATGTTGTGGGGTGTGCTGGCTCGGTTTGTGTGCAGCGGCACGGAAGGACAGTGTCCATAGTCCTTTGTCGTCCGTCGGTGGTGGTTCGTAGTGCGTCAGCAGCTGCGTGTGCCAGGGGGGCACTTCGCAGTGCTGTGATGTCATTCCGAAGTCATTTCATCATCTTGGACGGCAAGTTTGTCAAGCCGATCGGTTAAGGTGTTAACAGTCGATATTTTGTGATGGTGTCGAGTATCGATATTTTGTCATGGTGTCGAGTATCGATATTTTGTGATGGTGTCGAGTATCGATATTTTGTCATGGTGTCGAGTATCGATATTTTGTCATGGTGTCGAGTATCGATATTTTGTCATGGTGTCGAGTATCGATATTTTGTCATGGTGTCGAGTATCGATATTTTGTCATGGTGTCGAGTATCGATATTTTGTCATGGTGTCGAGTATCGATATTTTGTCATGGTGTCGAGTATCGATATTTTGTCATGGTGTCGAGTGTAGATATTTTGTCATGGTGTCGAGTATCGATATTTTGTCATGGTGTCGAGTATCGATATTTTGTCATGGTGTCGAGTATCGATATTTTGTCATGGTGTCGAGTATCGATATTTTGTCATGGTGTCGAGTATCGATATTTTGTCATGGTGTCAAGTATCGATATTTTGTCATGGTGTCGAGTATCGATATTTTGTCATGGTGTCGAGTATCGATATTTTGTCATGGTGTCGAGTATCGATATTTTGTCATGGTGTCGAGTATCGATATTTTGTCATGGTGTCGAGTATCGATATTTTGTCATGGTGTCGAGTATCGATATTTTGTCATGGTGTCGAGTATCGATATTTTGTCATGGTGTCGGGTATCGATATTTTGTGATGGTGTCGAGTATCGATATTTTGTCATGGTGTCGAGTATCGATATTTTGTCATGGTGTCGAGTATCGATATTTTGTCATGGTGTCGAGTATCGATATTTTGTCATGGTGTCGAGTATCGATATTTTGTCATGGTGTCAAGTATCGATATTTTGTCATGGTGTCGAGTATCGATATTTTGTCATGGTGTCGAGTATCGATATTTTGTCATGGTGTCGAGTATCGATATTTTGTCATGGTGTCGAGTATCGATATTTTGTCATGGTGTCGAGTATCGATATTTTGTCATGGTGTCGAGTATCGATATTTTGTCATGGTGTCGAGTATCGATATTTTGTCATGGTGTCGGGTATCGATATTTTGTCATGGTGTCGAGTATCGATATTTTGTCATGGTGTCGAGTATCGATATTTTGTCATGGTGTCGAGTATCGATATTTGTGATGGTGTCGAGTATCGATATTTTGTCATGGTGTCGAGTATCGATATTTTGTCATGGTGTCGAGTATCGATATTTTGTCATGGTGTCGAGTATCGATATTTTGTCATGGTGTCGAGGTATCGATATTTTGTCATGGTGTCGAGTATCGATATTTTGTCATGGTGTCGAGTATCGATATTTTGTCATGGTGTCGAGTATCGATATTTTGTCATGGTGTCGAGTATCGATATTTTGTCATGGTGTCGAGTATCGATATTTTGTCATGGTGTCGAGTATCGATATTTTGTCATGGTGTCGAGTATCGATATTTTGTCATGGTGTCGAGTATCGATATTTTGTCATGGTGTCGAGTATCGATATTTTGTCATGGTGTCGAGTATCGATATTTTGTCATGGTGTCGAGTATCGATATTTTGTCATGGTGTCGAGTATCGATATTTTGTCATGGTGTCGAGTATCGATATTTTGTCATGGTGTCGAGTATCGATATTTTGTCATGGTGTCGAGTATCGATATTTTGTCATGGTGTCGAGTATCGATATTTTGTCATGGTGTCGAGTATCGATATTTTGTCATGGTGTCGAGTATCGATATTTTGTCATGGTGTCGAGTATCGATATTTTGTCATGGTGTCGAGTATCGATATTTTGTCATGGTGTCGAGTATCGATATTTTGTCATGGTGTCGAGTATCGATATTTTGTCATGGTGTCGAGTATCGATATTTTGTCATGGTGTCGAGTATCGATATTTTGTCATGGTGTCGAGTATCGATATTTTGTCATGGTGTCGAGTATCGATATTTTGTCATGGTGTCGAGTATCGATATTTTGTCATGGTGTCGAGTATCGATATTTTGTCATGGTGTCGAGTATCGATATTTTGTCATGGTGTCGAGTATCGATATTTTGTCATGGTGTCGAGTATCGATATTTTGTCATGGTGTCGAGTATCGATATTTTGTCATGGTGTCGAGTATCGATATTTTGTCATGGTGTCGAGTATCGATATTTTGTCATGGTGTCGAGTATCGATATTTTGTCATGGTGTCGAGTATCGATATTTTGTCATGGTGTCGAGTATCGATATTTTGTCATGGTGTCGAGTATCGATATTTTGTCATGGTGTCGAGTATCGATATTTTGTCATGGTGTCGAGTATCGATATTTTGTCATGGTGTCGAGTATCGATATTTTGTCATGGTGTCGAGTATCGATATTTTGTCATGGTGTCGAGTATCGATATTTTGTCATGGTGTCGAGTATCGATATTTTGTCATGGTGTCGAGTATCGATATTTTGTCATGGTGTCGAGTATCGATATTTTGTCATGGTGTCGAGTATCGATATTTTGTCATGGTGTCGAGTATCGATATTTTGTCATGGTGTCGAGTATCGATATTTTGTCATGGTGTCGAGTATCGATATTTTGTCATGGTGTCGAGTATCGATATTTTGTCATGGTGTCGAGTATCGATATTTTGTCATGGTGTCGGGTATCGATATTTTGTGATGGTGTCGAGTATCGATATTTTGTCATGGTGTCGAGTATCGATATTTTGTCATGGTGTCGAGTATCGATATTTTGTGATGGTGTCGAGTATCGATATTTTGTCATGGTGTCGAGTATCGATATTTTGTCATGGTGTCGAGTATCGATATTTTGTCATGGTGTCAAGTATCGATATTTTGTCATGGTGTCGAGTATCGATATTTTGTCATGGTGTCGAGTATCGATATTTTGTCATGGTGTCGAGTATCGATATTTTGTCATGGTGTCGAGTATCGATATTTTGTCATGGTGTCGAGTATCGATATTTTGTCATGGTGTCGAGTATCGATATTTTGTCATGGTGTCGAGTATCGATATTTTGTCATGGTGTCGGGTATCGATATTTTGTCATGGTGTCGAGTATCGATATTTTGTCATGGTGTCGAGTATCGATATTTTGTCATGGTGTCGAGTATTGATTCTGCCTGGCTCCACAAGCGTCATCCTGGTTTTTCTTGTGAGTCGTGTCCGTCCACACTTTTTCGCCTGCCTTGGGATGGTCCAGTTTCACTTTTTCTTAGACCTGTTTCCGCTCTGTCGGTGGTGGTGCCTACTTGGCGTTGAGAGAGAGAGAGAGAGAGAGAGAGAGAGAGAGAGAGAGAGAGAGAGAGAGAGAGAGAGAGAGAATTTCAATGTATTTATATATCCTGTAAGATTACTAGTGCCGTTTTCCCTTCATGGTTTCATGTTAATGAACAGCGTCTCATGATTGTCGTGCACGTAATGGAATCAAGTGCTTTTTCCACCTCACTTAAAAACGTTAGTGTTCTGTTATCCTCCTCATCCTTTATTGTTTTTTTATCCTCCCTTTTTCCTCCTCCTCCCTGTCATTGTGTGACCCAGTTCATCGACGTATCGATGCTTCCAGTCCAGGCTCTCAACCATTGGTCGTCGCCCTCTGATCTTGAGCATGTTACACATCTGGCGCTTGGTCATGTACTTACTTCTTCCCGAGTTCACACACACACACACACACCCTCTCCCTCCCACCTCTCCTCTTTTGTTCTCCCTCGCCACCTGCTAATGTCCTTGTTTTCTCTCTCTCTCTCTCTCTCTCTCTCTCTCTCTCTCTCTCTCTCTCTCTCTCTCTCTCTCTCTCTCTCTCTCTCTCTCTCTCTCCAGCATCGTTATGTCCTCTCCGTTACCATTGTCTGCCCCAGTGTCTCCAGGTCCCCTCCTCTTCCGCCGTTACTATCTCCTCCCCCTCCTCCCCTCCAGCACTGTATGCTCCTTCTCCAACACTACCGCTTCTCCTGCAAGTCTCCCTAGTCCATTCGGCATCTCTGGGTCCCTCTCCATCACCGCCAGTACCTCTCCATCGTGCCCAGGTTCTCTTTCATTTCTCCCGAGTCCATTCAGCAGCACCGTAAGGTTCTCCCGGGCTCTAACATCCCTCCGCACCATCGCCTCCCAAGCCTCATCTGCCCTCCATCACCGCCAGCAGCCCCTCCAGCAGCACGTACTCCTCTCCCATCACCCTCCCCTACACCATGGCCTCCTTCCAACACCAGAAGCCAGCCGGTAATGGGGAGCCAAACGTGTGTTACAGCGCGAGGGATGGCGGGCCGGGGGTCCTCACCGTAGTCGTCCCTCATTTATACCGTGGCCGTGCTGGGGAGGTGTCCTGCCAAGGTGGCTCTCCCACCACAACTGCTGGGGTGGGTTGTAGACTGCCCTCGTCACTCTGTGGCACGGGAGGCGCTGAGCGCGACGTCACAACCTCACGGTGAATGACGATGGCAGGGCCCTCCCCAGGTCAGGTGGCCGGTCGTACGTACGTACGTACGTACTGTCGTGCTTCCAGAGTTGACCCGTTGAGCCAGCCAGGGCGAGTGCCCTCCTCGGCTTGGAAGGAGAGGTTGTGGATCCTCCAGGTTGTAAATGTGCTCATGTTGTCAGGGACGTCGACGACGGGTTGTTTTATATATATATCCAGGTGTTGTTCTATTGACGGTAATGGCAGTGCCTGATGGTGTTGGCAGGATGGTGGTGGTGGTGGAAGGTCTCGTGTGGGTAAAGGATGATGGTGGCAGAAGTGTTTACATTTGGCAGAGAGCCGTCGGCTCCTAACTCTTGTAACAAAAGTCTGGGGTTATGGACGACCCCGCCCGACAAAAGAGGTTGAGTTCAGCACCCCGAGACGCCCGTGCACCCCCCTCCCTCATGATGTTGTTGGTGTTGTTGTTGATGCTGCTGCTCGTCATGCTGTTTGTTGTTGTGGATGCTTCTGCTGCTGCTGCTGCTGCTGCTCCTTCTGCTGTCGTAGCTGCTGCTGCTGCCCCTGATGCTGTTATTGTGCTGCTGCTGCTGCCCCTGATGCTGTTATTGTGCTGCTGCTGCTGCTGCTGCTGCTGCTGCTCCTGTCGTAGCTGTTGCTGCTCCTGCGGATTCTGCTGCTGATCTAGTTGCTGCTGCTGCTGCTGTTTTTGTAAGTGCTGCTGCTGCTGCCCCTGATGCTGTTATTGTGCTGCCACATTTTGCTGTGGTGGGGTTGCTGCTGCATCTGATGTTAGTGTTGCTGATTCTGGTTCTTCCTTCATGCCAGTTGCTGCCACTTTAATCTACGTTATTATTCATTATCTTTCCGACACAGGATCTGCTCATGATCAGTAAATATAAAGATCGTTACATCTCTTCCTTCATTTATATTTTGTGTACACATGGTGGTCGTGGTGGTGTTTGGCACCATCGGTGTCGGTGATGGCTTGTGGTAGCGTAGACCAGTGTGGTATCTGCTTCACCTATCCACTGGTAAGAGTCTGTTTGTGTGTGTGTGTGTGTGTGTGTGTGTGTGTGTGTGTATGTGTGTGTGTGTGTGTGTGTGATGCGTCCAGTTGTAAAACTTAAGGCTGACGTATTTGGTCACAGCCCCGTCGCACTCACTCTACCTTTGTGTCTTCCTCTTCTGGACCGAGTTCTCGTATCCCTCGCCGGAGGAGAGAGCTTAACATCTCATTTGACTCTTCGTGTTACTTTCGTACGACTGGTCACTTATCCATGTAATGGAACGTTACCCCGGATCGACAAAAAAAACCTTGCAGAAGACCTCGCCACCAAGTCCTCAGTGAGTTGAGTTGTATCTCCCATGTTTGCCAGGAGCCTGAATCACACACACACACACACACACACACACACACACACACACACACACACACACACACACACAAACACACACACACACACACACACCTCCAGGCCGAGTTCCTTACTACATAAAAGCTTTCCAGAGTGAAGCAAATACGGTATTTGTAGCCTTTGCCAAAACTCGTTCGAAATACTTGCAAAAGTTCAAAGTGCAGCGTTTGTAGCTGCGGCAGAGTAGGAAAGACGCTCGAAGAAGAAGGAGCAGAAGAAGAAGGTGGTGTTGTTGGGTTTTGTGTGTCAGAGGCTCCGCTGCAACGCCAAGGGAGTTGAAATCATTGACGTGCAGGATGCGTAGGTTGCCACGGGGTGTAAACTCCCTCCCCCGAGTCTCGCCATCTTCAGGATTCTACTCCGTAAGTAATACATGGACGACCGTGGTGGCTATACATGGTGAAGCGCGCCTCTTGCCCCACACACCCACCCACCCCCCTACAGAACCCCCCCTGGAACCACACCAGAGAGGAAATGGAACGCAAATCAGCTCATTGAGTGTCGTTAAATGAGCGTGGACACCGCGGGGAGATACCAACGCTGGGCTGCTGCACGCTCTGATGTGGGAGTCTTTCTCCCCTCCTCCTCCTCCTCCTCCTCCCGCCTCTCTCTCTGTCTCTCCTCGTGCCATCGAGGAAGAAATTGAGTCGATCCCAACTCCACTGAGAGCAACACTCGATCGGCTTCAGGGGCGCGAGGGAAACCACTAGATCATACAGTGGTAGCATTTCCCCATCCTAGGAGAAGAACTTTAATGATGATAATAACAGTAATATTGACGATAATGTTAATAATATTGATAATGATGATGATAATGATAAAATAGTAATAATCATCATTATCAGATATTCACGAAACAGCTTGCCTTGCAGACAGACACGTAATTCAACAAAGTTTTCCCCCCAAATGATCTTTTGGGATCTGTTGATATCAGAGCCTCATTGAGGATGGGAATAATTAACTATGATATATAATTATACGTATGCGCTGTAGACGTGACATATTAAGATTCGTTTTCAGATGTATCAAGACGTCCTTTTTTGTTGGTCCTGAAAACCACTGCATCGCCACACTGGATCAAGGGACTCCAGGTTACTCGTGGCTCGTGACCAGTTCATGTCTCGTGTGTGTGTGTGTGTGTGTGGACAGAAAAACGCGAGGAGAGAGAGAGAGAGAGAGAGAGAGAGTCACCCTAAAGACTTTTCAAGGTATAGTGAAGGCAGGGTCTTATGGTGCTCATTGTGGAGGAGGTGTTGCTTAGCATCCTCACGTCAGCAGCACCCTACCCTCTTCCATGTGAGCAGCGCCCTCATCCTCAAGTCAGCAGCACCCTACCCTCCTTCATGTGAGCGGCGCCCTCTCCTCCTCCTTCTCCTCCACACGTCACCAGCACCCTACCCTCCTCAGTGTGAGCAGCGCCCTTACCTCCTCCTCCTCCTCCTCACGTCACCTCCCTGTGTCGACACCCGCCGTTCAGCGCCCATTAAATCCCCAGGTGACATTCCGCTCCATTACTTTTCATGACGATATCCCAGCTCTTCTGTCGTCCCTCACAGCCTCCGTCCCTTACAACCCATAAGGCCCTCTTGCAACCCTGAATCCCCTCCTGCAACCCTCCCCCAACAAAACGCACCACCTCCTCCGCCATGGGACAACCTGGTCCAAACAAATCCGCCTCTACCTACTCTCTTCCTTTCTCTGGGTTCCCTAGACCCGACTGTGCCCCTCCCTCCCTCCTTCCCTCGGACCACTTGCCAGCCCTCCTTCAGGAAGTCAAGGGTGACATAGCGCCCCCCGGGGACCGTTTTGTGAGCGCCGCTGCAGGAATCCTCACGTATCTAAAGATGAAGATCCTTTCACTTCAGACGTCGCCATTCCCGTCTAACTCCCCCCCTCCTCCCCTTCCCCCTAACTTTTTAGATGGCTCGTCCCCACCTTCAAGGGGCCTGGGGGGGGGGGGGGGGGCCTTCCCCTTTCCTCGCGCCATACGTACCGTGTGTGTGTGTGTGTGTGTGTGTGTGTGTGTGTGTGTCCCTCCCACACCATATTTCCTACTCCTCTTACCACCCGCTCTTAAACCCCCACTTTACTCCTCGCCTTGTGATCCACTTCTAACCCCTTTCTGAGTGCGCTTGCTGCCGCCCCTTTCACACACACCTCTACCCGTTAGTGGCCTCCACTTCCTTAAGACAGAAAGAAAGGGGAGAGAGAGAGAGAGAGAGAGAGGGGGGGGGGGGGGGGGAAGAAGAGAGGAAAAGTAAAAGTCGTGGAACCACTTAACAGGTCTTGCTCGTTGGCCGTCGCTATCGCCCCCCTGGCCTCAGACCCCGGAGCGTTATCAGTGGACCCGCACTTAGCGCACCATCTCAGGCTTAAAAAAGTGCATTTACTGACGTTTGGTCTTCCAGGGGCGGCTCCTCCTCCTGCTGCCCTGGCCGCGCAACCATGCCTCCTCCTCCTCCTCCCGCTTCCCTCAACAACCATGACTCCTCCTCCTCCCGCTTCCCTCAACAACCATGCCTCCTCCTCCCGCTTCCCTCAACAACCATGCCTCCTCCTCCTCCCGCTTCCCTCAACAACCATGACTCCTCCTCCTCCTGCCCTCCCTCAACAACCATGACTCCTCCTCCTCCTGCCCTCCCTCAACAACCATGACTCCTCCTCCTCCCCCCTCCCTCAACAACCATGGTTCCTCCTCCCCCCCTCCCTCAACAACCATGACTCCTCCTCCTCCCGCTTCCCTCAACAACCATGACTCCTCCTCCTCCCGCTTCCCTCAACAACCATGACTCCTCCTCCTCCTGCCCTCCCTCAACAACCATGCCTCCTCCTCCTCCCGCTTCCCTCAACAACCATGACTCCTCCTTCTCCTCCCGCTTCCCTCAACAACCATGCCTCCTCCTCCTCCTCCCGCTTCCCTCAACAACCATGGTTCCTCCCCCCCCTCCCTCAACAACCATGGCTCCTCCCCCCCTCCCTCAACAACCATGACTCCCTCCTCCTCTTCCTCCCCCCCCTCCCTCAACAACCATGACTCCTCCTTCTCCCCTCCCTCAACAACCATGACTCCTCCTCCTCCTGCCCTCCCTCAACAACCATGACTCCTCCTCCTCCCCCCTCCCTCAACAACCATGGCTCCTCCCCCCCTCCCTCAACAACCATGACTCCTCCTCCTCCTCCTCCTCCCCCCCCTCCCTCAACAACCATGGTTCCTCCTCCCTCCCTCCACACCAGCCTCTCCTCATTTGAATACATTATTCTCATCTCTTACCTTACGCACTCCATAAATCCTAAGGCGCCTCTTCCCCTACTTTGCCCCTCCCGCGTATTCACCCTATGACCTTCCTCCCTTCATCCCCTCTCCCCCTTCCTACCCTCCCTCCCCCCTTCCCCCTCCCCCCCTCCTTTTGGAGATGTATTTAATGGCATTCGTCACCAACATGTTGCCAGGAAGAACCTCTGGTCCAGGAATTATTTATCAATTTATTTATTTATGTTTACATTTATTTGATGGATCTAGTCAACACACCCCAACCTTTTGGACAGATCCAACCCAGATTGCCCATTGTCTCTTCCTATTCGACACCCCCGTAAACTTCCACATGACACCCCATTTGTGTAAGGCATCTCCCATGATTGTACCTTTAGCATCTCTCTCTCTCTCTCTCTCTCTCTCTCTCTCTCTCTCTCTCTCTCTCTCTCTCTCTCTCTCTCTCTCTCTCTCTCTCTCTCTCTCTCTCTCTCATTTACGCAGCCCTCAGCACCAAGGGAAGCCTTTTATCAGTCAACCAGCTGTAGTAATATGTACGGCAGAGAGAGAGAGAGAGAGAGAGAGAGAGAGAGAGAGAGAGAGAGAGAGAGAGAGAGAGAGAGACCCCCGCCGCCTCCCCTCCCTCTGGTCGCTCCGGGTGGCGTGCAAGTCGACCCGTGTATAGTAAATATTCCTCATGTGTGTTTTTTTTGGCTTTAAGGGTCTGGGTTCGATCCTGCGCGTCTCCAAATTGAGTACTGGTGGTCGTCTTTTATACCATGTAAGGTTATGTGGGTCACCGCGTGAGTGGTGGTGGTGGTGGTCTACTACTACTACTACTACTACTACTACTACTTCTACTACTACTACTACTACTACTACTACTACTACTACTACTACTACTACAACTACTTCTACTACTACTACTACTACTACTACAACTACTTCTACTACTACTACTACTACAACTACTTCTACTACTACAACTACTTCTACTACTACTACTACTACTACTACTACTACTACTTCTACTACTACTACTACTACTACTACTACTACTACTACTACTACTACTACAACTACTTCTACTACTACTACTACTACAACTACTACTACTACTACTACTACTACTACTACTACTACTACTACTACTACTACTACTACAACTACTTCTACTACTACTACTACTACTACTACTACTACTTCTACTACTACTACTACTACTACTACTACTACTACTACTACTACTACAACTACTTCTACTACTACTACTACTACAACTACTACTACTACTACTACTACTACTTCTACTACTACTACTACTACTACTACTACTACTACTACTACTACTACTACAACTACTTCTACTACTACTACTACTACTACTACTACTACTACTACTACTACTACTACTACAACTACTTCTACTACTACTACTACTACAACTACTTCTACTACTACTACTACTACTACTACTACTACTACTACAACTACTTCTACTACTACTACTACTACTACTACTACTACTACTACTACTACTACTACTACAACTACTTCTACTACTACTACTACTACTACTACTACTACTACTACTACTACAACTACTTCTACTACTACTACTACTACTACTACTACTACTACCACTTCTACTACTACTACCACTTCTACTTCTACTACTACTACTACTACTACTTCTACTACTACTACGGAGAAGCAATGGAATACCTTGGATAAGGTGTCATCATCATTAGCGCGGACTCTGTCTCGTTTTGAATGTTCGTCGGATCCAGCTTACCGTTTACATGGCTCGGCTCGTCGCTCTGTTGTGTACAGGATCTCTCTCTCTCTCTCTCTCTCTCTCTCTCTCTCTCTCTCTCTCTCTCTCTCTCTCTCTCTCTCTCTCTCTCTCTCTCTCTCTCTCACTTCTCTGTGTAATATACCGGCATAAGTTTGTTCCCCACGTGTAGTATTATGTATATATATATATATATATATATATATATATATATATATATATATATATATATATATATATATATATTGGAAAGGATCGCAATTTTGCGCGTGATCAAGTATATTCCTACGAGTCCACGGGGAAAATTTTTCCCCTTGGACTCATAGGAATATATATCTATATATATACATATATACTAGCCTAAGCCAGGTAGGTGGTACCCATTTTTTTTTTTTTTTTGGTCTACCATTCCGTAGAGTTGGATGAACAGCTGGGGTTTGACTGTGGACCTCGTAGGTAACTGCAGGACGGCAGTTAAAGCAGAGTCTCGTCCTTACGGGTCATTTACATATATTTGCATCGTCAGGCTTAACGCCGTGAGTCCCCCCACCCGCCCTTCGTGACGCAATTTTATTCGTATGTCTTTATGCGCGGTGTTGGTGATGTGTAGGATGACGTCATGGCCAGGGTGACGTCACGGCCAGGATGACGTCATGTGTTGGGGGGGAGTTCCCCAGTTCTTTGGGGGGGAGGGGGGGGTCGGTCGGCAGAGTGGCAGATGGACACAGAATCGCCAGGAAAAAAAATACTTTTGTCTTCAGTAATTATTTTTGTTTTTTCTTTACCTTCTCAACTCGAGCATGAACCCCCCTGACCCCCGGATGTTTACCCCCCCCATAGCATGAACCCCCCCTGACCCCCGGATATTTACCCCCCCCCCCATGGCATGAACCCCCCTGACCCCCGGATATTTACCCCCATGGCTTGAACCCCCCCTGACCCCCGGATATTTACCCCCCCCCCATGGCATGAACCCCCCTGACCCCCGGATATTTACCCCCATGGCTTGAACCCCCCTGACCCCCGGATGTTTACCCCCCCTGGCATGAACCCCCCTGACCCCCGGATGTTTACCCCCCCCATAGCATGAACCCCCCCCCCCTGACCCCCGGATATTTACCCCACCTGCAGTATTACCACGTATCCCCCCCACCCCGCAAATAGCACGACGGTACGACGCTCCAGCGCGACGATACGACGCTCCAGCACGACGGTACGACTCTTAAGCACGACCGTACGACGCTTGAGCACGACCGTACGACGCTTGAGCACGACCGTACGACGCTTGAGCACGACCGTACGACTCTTAAGCACGACCGTACGACGCTCCAGCACGACGGCACGACTCTTAAGCACGACCGTACGACGCTCCAGCACGACGGCACGACGCTTCAGCGCGATGGTACAACGCTCCAGCACGACGGTACGACCCCCGAGCGCAACGGTACGACGCTTGAGCACGACGGTACGACGCTCCAGCACGACGGTCGTTATGACGCTGTTATGCATCACATTATTTGCTAGTTGTGACGCTATTTTCCTTCGCGTCATTGCTAGTTGTGACGCTATTGTGCCTTGCGTCATTGCTAGTTGTGACGCTATTTTCCTTCGCGTCATTGCTAGTTGTGACGCTATTTTGCCTCGCGTCATTGCTAGTTGTGACGCTATTGTGCCTTGCGTCATTGCTAGTTGTGACGCTATTTTCCTTCGCGTCATTGCTAGTTGTGACGCTATTTTGCCTCGGTCATTGCTAGTCATGACGCTATTGTGCCTCGCGTCACTGCTAGTTGTGACGCTATTTTCCTTCGCGTCATTGCTAGTTGTGACGATATTTTACCTTGCGTCATTGCTAGTTGTGACGCTATTTTCCCTCGCGTCATTGCTAGTTGTGACGCTATTTTGCCTCGCGTCATTGCTAGTTGTGACGCTATTTTGCCTCGCGTCATTGCTAGCGTTGACGCTATTTTGCCTCGCGTCATTGCTAGCGTTGACGCTATTTTGCCTCGCGTCATTGCTAGTCGTGACGCTATTTTGCCTCGCGTTATTGCTAGTTACAGTGATGAGATAAAGATATATATTTTTTTTGTTTACTTTTGCCGTTCGATAAGAAAAAAAAGGATGCGAGTTTGATATGGACTGAATGTGATGGCAGTCAGTGTTGTGGTACATGACCCCACCCGCTTCCCTTGTGTTCAGGCGCTGATAACAAGCCGGGGAAAAAATATAGGAGTTCCATTTGTTACATCAGTGGTTATAGAACATGGTACGTGGTACTAACCCGAGTTCAGTTGATACCTGTCACCCTGACAGACGAAAAACAAAAAAAAAACGAAAAGAAAACGGGCAGCTGGTTCCTCAGTGTTAAGTTGGACGAGATCGTGTTTAGCTCAGTGTTGCCGTCGTGCAGGATAATGGTGTAGTTTATCCAGTCTACTGTTCATAAGTACGTGTTGTGAAGTACAACAATGCAGTTGTTTTTGATCGTTCATTCCTCTATCGGCTTGGAGGCTAGCTCTGTTTAACAACATTTTTTTTTGTGACGTAACTGTGTAACGCGTCGCCAGTTCAATTCATTCTAATAAATCTTGTATTATTTAGTGTATTGTAATGATTATTGTATTATGTAGTGTAGATATTACACCTGTGTGGTTAGGTTATGTGCACAAATGTTGTGTTTGAGTAGTAATGCAAAGGTTGAAATGGTTCGAGAGTGAGAGGGGGAGAGAGGCAGTAGATTTTGTGAGGGTTCACGAGAGAGAGAGAGAGAGAGAGAGAGAGAGAGAGAGAGAGAGAGAGAGAGAGAGAGTGTTAAGGGTACGGAGGGAGAGGGGAGAGAGAGAGTTTAAGGACGGAGGGGAGTGTTGAGGGGTGTAGAAGGGGAGATGGGTGAGGGGAAAGGGTTCTTCGTGGGAAGGAGGGGCGAGAGTGAGGGTTGAGGGAACCACGAGAGGAGGAGGTTGGCGGTAAAAGGGGGCGCGAGCGAGCGGTGTGGTGTGGTGTGGTGTGGTGTGGTTTCTGGAGGAAGGTGAGGTGAGGTGTGGGTGTGGTTGCTGGAGGGAGGTAAGGTGGGTGTGGTGTGGTGTGGTTGCTGGAGGGAGGTGAGGTGGGTGTGGTGGGGTGTGGTTGCTAGAGGAAGGTGAGATGAGGTGAGGTGGGGGTGTGGGTGTGGTGATGTCGTATGCAAACACCGAGACTGTTCGATGTTGTGTGAGATAACAGGAATAGCGTCGCCACCCCAGCTGGACGACTTGATATGCATCAAGCGGTACCCTCTGCAGAGATGGGGTGGAGCGGCGCGCGTGTGTGTGTATGTGTGTGGGTGGGTGGGTGGCTGGCTTGGGAGAGAGCTGTGTGTGTGAGGCAGGTCTCAACAGACACAGGACAATAACCTAACCTGCCTGCCTGCCTGCTTGCCACAGAGAGAGAGAAAAGAAAAGCGAGTTTTTTCGAGACAGCGATGCGTCAGGTGTCGGGAAATGACAAAGGCACTGTGATCTTAGTTTTTTGGGGGTGTCATCCAGAATGAGAGAGAGAGAGAGAGAGAGAGAGAGAGAGAGAGAGAGAGAGAGAGAGAGAGAGAGAGCCCGTGTTCGTGGCCCAGGCGGATCTGTCCCACTGTACCACGTCTCTTAATCTTGTCTCTCATGTTCTAGTGTTGTCATGCCGTGAGGGGCCCACAGGGTTGTGAGGGGGGGTAGAACAACTGTTGTTGGCTGGGGGTATCCTGAAGGGTTATATCTATATATTCCTCCCCAGCACCCTTATATCCTCTCTACTGATTTTCTCCTCCTCTTCCTCCTCCTCCTCCTCCTCCTCCTCCTCTTCCTCCTCCTCCTCCTCCTCTCAGCATCGTCATCGTTCTCATCCATCCCTCGGCCCCTCCACTCTCTTCTTCTTCTTCTAAGGTATATATACTCCTCCCCCGACACCGCCTTCGCCAGCATGAGCACCCGCGGATCCGCCAGGAACCGCTGGGGGATGAGGGGCGTCAGCAGGGGTGTGTGTGTGTGTGTGTGTGTGTGTGTGTGTGTGTGTGTGTGTGTGTGTGTGGACTAGACCCCCTGGTGGTGGCCCGGGGTTGGAGGGGGACGACTGTCTCTACGCTAGATTACCCTCGCCACCTCCAACCCCCATATTTCCTCCGCCTGTTTCCTCTCTCTCTCTCTCTCTCTCTCTCTCTCTCTCTCTCTCTCTCTCTCTCTCTCTCTCTCTCTCTCTCTCTCTCTCTCTCTCACACACACAGAGATATATTCCCTGGGAATTACGCGTCGCATTTTTCATCCGTACATGATGATGGTTAGAGTATTATAGCATTTTTGTGTGAGAGGAGGGGGTTTGTTGTTGTGAGGTCTCTTATATAGCCATGTGGCTGAAAAGAAATGGGGTCTTGTGTAATGGGTGGGGGTGAGAAACTCCTTTTTTTTTTTTTTTTTTTACGCCCTCAGCTACCCCAATCCTTCCCACTGCCCTTACCTTACCCCACCCCACCCCCACCCACCCTTTCCAGAGATGAGGAAGGTGGGGTTGTGGGGGGTTGTTGGCTGGACCTTGGGCCTCGTCCGTCCGTCATGCCTCACTGTCGTGCCTCGTGCGAAGACTTGGCTCATGGTCCGTGTGTGTGTGTGTGTGTGGGTGTGGGTTCCCAGCGTTCACATCACAGCGAGGGGAAGGGTCTGGGAGAATATTCGGCCGATTTTGTACCCCTGTTGATATATAACTAGCAGCAGTAGTGGTAGAAGTAGTAGTAGTAGTAGTAGTAGTAGTGGTGGTAGAAGTAGTAGTAGTAGTAGTAGTAGTACTACAGTAGTGGTGGTGGTGGTGGTAGAAGTAGTAGTAGTAGTAGTAGTAGTAGTAGTAGTAGTGGTGGTAGAAGTAGTAGTAGTAGTAGTAGTAGTAGTAGTAGTAGTAGTAGTAGTAGTAGTGGTGGTGGTGGTGGTAGAGTAGTAGAGTAGTAGTAGTAGTAGCAGTAGTAGCAGTATGGTTGTTAGCGACGGAGCGGCAGGAACAGGGGAAGAAATGGCCCCATCCGCCCACAGCCACTTGTGCTGTCGTGTATAATGCACCGAGACCGAGGGCGCCTCTCTCTCTCTCTCTCTCTCTCTCTCTCTCTCTCTCTCTCTCTCTCTCTCTCTCTCTCTCTCTCTCTCTCTCTCGTGAACCTGCTTGGCTCTTCCAAACGTTTCCAGGGCTCAGCAGCAGCAGCAGCGAGTGTTGCTGATTTCTTTTTTCGTGTGTGTGTGTGTTTTTGTTTTGCCATGTCTTGTGTCTCCTTACGCAACACCCCCTCCTGCCGTTGCCTGACTTTTAAGCCCGGGGAACTCAGGGAACGCTGGCTAATGTGTGTCGTGAAATTTCGCTGTTCCCGAGATGTTTGAGGGACGGAGGGAGGTGGGAGGAGAGACGGGAAGAGTGTGAGGCCACAGTCCTATAACAACTTTAAAAAAAAAAGGGGGAGGGGGTGGCTTTGCGTTGTTTTTATGTTTTCTCTTTCAATTACCAATCTCTCGTTTTCTTTTTGTGCCCCTCGGGCGTCCCCGCCCCGTGGTGATTGTGAAGTGTACGTATGTGTTTAACATTATTTTTTCTTATGTGAATTATGTGTGTACCATAGACTTGGGGTATGTGTGGCATGATGTTTACATGGATGGTTGTCCTCCATGTGTGTTGTTGGACTTCGACTGTGTTCCTGTACAACGTCACGGGTCCTAGGAGAGTAGAGACTGTGTTGCTCTACAATGTCACGGGTCCTAGGAGAGTAGAGTCTTGTGTTGCTGTACTACGTTACGGGTCCTAGTAAAGTAGAGCTGGGTTGCTGTACAACGTTACGGGTCCTGAGAAAGTAGAGCTGGGTTGCTGTACAACGTTACGGGTCCTAGGAAAGTAGAGCTATGTTGCTGTACAACGTTACGGGTCCTAGGGGAGTAGAGTCTTGTGTTGCTGTACAACGTTACAGACGTGGAAACAGAGCGGGATGAACCCCACTCCCCCAGAAGTGGAAACAGAGCGGGATGAACCCCACCCCCCCAGACGTGGAAACAGAGCGGGATGAACCCCACCCCCCCAGACGTGGAAACAGAGCGGGATGAACCCCACTCCCCCAGAAGTGGAAACAGAGCGGGATGAACCCCACCCCCCCAGACGTGGAAACAGAGCGGGATGAACCCCACTCCCCCAGAAGTGGAAACAGAGCGGGATGAACCCCACTCCCCCCAGACGTGGAAATAGAGCGGGATGAACCCCACCCCCAGACGTGGAAACAGAGCGGGATGACCACCCCCAGACGTGGAAACAGAGCGGGATGAACCCCACCCCAGAGAGTAATATAATCGGTTGTAAATAAAGGTTATAGCAGGAGGTGATTGCCCCTACCTGAGGATGGGTTGTGAAGGTTATAGCAGGAGGTGATTGTTACCAGTGCTTTCTACATAGACTAGACAGTCAGTCCCGTCCCTTCCTCCCACGCCCACGCCCCTCCCACGCCCACGCCCCCTCCCCGTGGCATGGTAAGATATACGAAGGGTTGGCAACTGTATGGGATATGGGTCCCTAACTTTCCTCATATAAGACTTCACACATTTCGTTCGCTCGTGAATTATTCGATATTCCGAGGATGTTTTAGTCGAAAAAAAGAAAGAAAGAAAAAAAAAGAGAAGAAAATATCAAGTTATTCATCTAAAACTATACCGGGAAGACACCGGGGAATATGTGGGGGAAAGGTTTTAAAAAGCGAATTTGAAAAGTGCCTGAACCCCACCCAAAGATTTATGGCTTAAAAATTTTAAAATAGACTTGGTCCTGGGGAAAACTAGTGGAAGCTGCTAAGTCTGGAGCTGTGACAAGTGCAGAGATAAAGTTTATCGCATGGAACCAAACTCCCTCACTCCCTCCTTCCCTTCCTCCCTCCCTCGCTCCCTCGCTCGCTTTCGCCCTCCCTCCCTCCCTCGCTCTCCTCGCCAACTTTGGCTCTGATGGTGCTGGTGGTGGTGAAGAAGAACGACGGTGTTGGTGATGGTGTACACTATTGTTGGCGATGGTGTTGGTGACGGGTGTTGACGATTGGTGGTGGTGGTGGTGGTGGAGAAGCCACGTAGCCGAACACGCCTGAGGGAGCCAGGCGTGACGTCACCCCGCTCCTCGGGAGGCAGAAGCACAGTCGAAGAGATATGCAGATGAGCGTACACGTGACGTCATGTGTGTGTCTGTGCGTGTATGTGTGTGTGTGTGTGTGTGTGTGTGTGTGTGTGTGTGTGTGTCTGCGTCTGTGTGTGGAGAGAGAACAGAAGAGGTGCTGATTGAGGATGGCTGTTTGAGTCCGTCGACCTACGATCTATCGAATGGTAGTGGAGATCATGGTAGATCGGGAGGGTATGGGGTGAGGGAGGACACGACACGGGCCGGCCTGTGCGTGCGTGCGTGCGGGGTCCGCGCGCGCGCGCGGTGTTCAGAAACGCCAGCAACAGTGGAGATGAGCCACGGAGGTGGACACAGAATACACACACACACACACACATGTACGTCAAATGAGCCGCTTGGGGCCTGGTAATGGCGGGCGTCTCGCTGAGTACCTTAAGAAACTTGCACCAAGCATCGAACCGGGATCCTTCTACCTCACCTCACCCTCACCACACCACCCCTCGTGTGTGTGTGAAGGGCTGGTTTCGCTGCAGCACACGACAGTCTGGTGAACCAGCTCACTATACCCGTGGTAGAAACCGGTGGTCCACCCAGCAGCCTGAGCTGTGGTGCGTCACACGGTAGATCCGAGACTGGCAAGTTTGTGGGGGGAGGTTATTGTGGTGGTGAGTGGCGCGTAGGTGTTGGTGATGAGTAGTGGTGGTGGTAGTAGTGATTAGCAGTGTTGATGGTAGTGATTAGTTGTGGTAATGGTAGTGATTAGCAGTGTTAATGGTTGTGATTAGCAGTGGTAATGGTAGTGATTAGCAGTGGTAATGGTAGTGATTAGCAGTGGTAATGGTAGTGATTAGCAGTGGTAATGGTAGTGATTAGCAGTGGTAATGGTAGTGATTAGCAGTGGTAATGGTAGTGATTAGCAGTGTTAATGGTAGTGATTAGCAGTGGTAATGGTAGTGATTAGCAGTGGTAATGGTAGTGATTAGCAGTGGTAATGGTAGTGATTAGCAGTGGTAATGTAGTGATTAGATTAGCATGGTAATGGTAGTGATTAGCTGTGGTAATGGTAGTGATTAGCTGTGGTAATGGTAGTGATTAGCATGGTAATGGTAGTGATTAGCAGTGTAATGGTAGTGATTAGCAGTGTTGATGGTAGTGATTAGCAGTGTAATGGTAGTGATTAGCATTGGTAATGGTAGTGATTAGCAGTGTTAATGGTTGTGATTAGCAGTGTAATGGTAGTGATTAGCAGTGGTAATGGTAGTGATTAGCAGTGTTGATGGTAGTGATTAGCAGTGTAATGGTAGTGATTAGCAGTGTAATGGTAGTGATTAGCAGTGGTAATGGTAGTGATTAGCAGTGTAATGGTAGTGATTAGCAGTGGTAATGGTAGTGATTAGCAGTGTAATGGTAGTGATTAGCAGTGTAATGGTAGTGATTAGCATGGTAATGGTAGTGATTAGCTGTGGTAATGGTAGTGATTAGCATGGTAATGGTAGTGATTAGCATGGTAATGGTAGTGATTAGCAGTGTTGATGGTAGTGATTAGCTGTGGTAATGGTAGTGATTAGCAGTGTAATGGTAGTGATTAGCATGGTAATGGTAGTGATTAGCAGTGTTGATGGTAGTGATTAGCTGTGGTAATGGTAGTGATTAGCTGTGGTAATGGTAGTGATTAGCAGTGTAATGGTAGTGATTAGCAGTGTTGATGGTAGTGATTAGCAGTGTTGATGGTAGTGATTAGCAGTGGTAATGGTAGTGATTAGCTGTGGTAATGGTAGTGATTAGCTGTGGTAATGGTAGTGATTAGCAGTGTAATGGTAGTGATTAGCTGTGGTAATGGTAGTGATTAGCTGTGGTAATGGTAGTGATTAGCTGTGGTAATGGTAGTGATTAGCTGTGGTAATGGTAGTGATTAGCAGTGTTGATGGTAGTGATTAGCTGTGGTAATGGTAGTGATTAGCTGTGGTAATGGTAGTGATTAGCATGGTAATGGTAGTGATTAGCTGTGGTAATGGTAGTGATTAGCAGTGTTGATGGTAGTGATTAGCAGTGGTAATGGTAGTGATTAGCTGTGGTAATGGTAGTGATTAGCTGTGGTAATGGTAGTGATTAGCTGTGGTAATGGTAGTGATTAGCTGTGGTAATGGTAGTGATTAGCAGTGGTAATGGTAGTGATTAGCAGTGTTAATGGTAGTGATTAGCATGGTAATGGTAGTGATTAGCAGTGTTGATGGTAGTGATTAGCAGTGGTAATGGTAGTGATTAGCATGGTAATGGTAGTGATTAGCAGTGTAATGGTAGTGATTAGCAGTGGTAATGGTAGTGATTAGCATGGTAATGGTAGTGATTAGCAGTGGTAATGGTAGTGATTAGCAGTGTAATGGTAGTGATTAGCAGTGTTGATGGTAGTGATTAGCAGTGGTAATGGTAGTGATTAGCTGTGGTAATGGTAGTGATTAGCAGTGGTAATGGTAGTGATTAGCAGTGGTAATGGTAGTGATTAGCTGTGGTAATGGTAGTGATTAGCATGGTAATGGTAGTGATTAGCAGTGGTAATGGTAGTGATTAGCATGGTAATGGTAGTGATTAGCATGGTAATGGTAGTGATTAGCAGTGTAATGGTAGTGATTAGCAGTGTTGATGGTAGTGATTAGCAGTGTTGATGGTAGTGATTAGCAGTGTAATGGTAGTGATTAGCTGTGGTAATGGTAGTGATTAGCATGGTAATGGTAGTGATTAGCATGGTAATGGTAGTGATTAGCAGTGTTGATGGTAGTGATTAGCAGTGTAATGGTAGTGATTAGCTGTGGTAATGGTAGTGATTAGCAGTGTAATGGTAGTGATTAGCAGTGTTGATGGTAGTGATTAGCTGTGGTAATGGTAGTGATTAGCAGTGTTGATGGTAGTGATTAGCAGTGTAATGGTAGTGATTAGCTGTGGTAATGGTAGTGATTAGCAGTGTTGATGGTAGTGATTCGTATTTGTATATTCGTGGGGGTTTTTTTTTCTTTGTTTCTTTATTTTTTTGTAGATACAGACCTAATAAAATGTTAGAAAACGATGTTTTTCTACTCCCGTTTTAATTTACGCAGTAAGCCATATCATATGTTGACCCAGATCTAGCATTATATATTGTGGTGTGTATATATATATATATATATATATATATATATATATATATATATATATATATATATATATATATATATATATATATCAGAAACTGAAGAATTATCCAAGGTGAGAGCTGTTTAAGGGTCTTTTTTTTTTTTAACTAGCTGCGTCGTTTCAGTAAAAACGTGAATTACCAAAGCCTCGTGTGTTATTAGTTGAGTTTATATAAACGTCGACACTGGGAATTATTATTTTTTTTTTTTTGTCCGTAAGGTACGTAGGGACGTCATCTCCTGCAGGAATAACACGACGAGTGTTGGGTTACAATATTTAGATCTAGAGTGAGAGAGAGAGAGAGAGAGAGAGAGAGAGAGAGAGAGAGAGAGAGAGAGAGAGAGAGAGAGAGCAGACGAATGTGCCGTGAGTGTCCCAGACCCGCCCAGCCTCACAGAATATTATGCATGAGACAGAGGTGCTTGCGTGCTGGCTGCAGCGCCAAACAACCTGGCAGATCAGGTCTCATGTCCCCCCCCTCCCTCTACTTGGCATCTTGGGTCATGGACCGAACTGTTGATTCGAGCAGCCAGCTCCCCCGAGATGGACGTAGAAGTAGACACAGAATTCTCCCTCCCATTTCCCTTCTACTTCCACACGCTGTTCCTCCCTCCTCACTCCCGTCCCTCCCTCACTCCCTTCCCTCCTTCACTCCCGTCCCTCTCTCACTCCACTCCCGTCCCTCCCTCCCTCCAGGGCTTGGAGGCGTCTCTCGGTGGCACGTGGCCCAGGAGAAGGGCAGTTTCTTCTCATGTGTTTCTGATCGATTGCACCCGTTGTGTGAAGGCGGGGTGTCGCAGGTACTGGGAGGTGAGGGTATTGTTGCCCCTCCCCCCCTGCCCCCCCTGCCCCCGTCTCGGGTACACACACACACACACACACACACACACACACACACACACACACACACACACATACACACACACACACCACTAGAGCCTGTGTGGCTTCCATCTCCTTGATGCCTCCTCACCATGTTTCTCGTCCTTCCCCATTGTATTTGCTGGCGGCTCCTGCCGCACGGATTTCAACGCCTCTTCCACGGTTGTCTTGCCCCGTACGCATCTACGCCCTCCTCCTCTGACGTGTGCCCCCCTCGCTTCCTACTGCCTCTCTACCCAGTGGTTCAGTTTAATTCCCTCTCTCCTCCTCCTCTCTCCTCTTCCGTGTCTGCCTGTCAGCCATCCGTTCGACACCGCCTTAGATTATTCGTCCATAGGAAGCGATTCCGCGGGACTGGAGTGTCCCTACTTCTCCTGGTGTAACGAGATGTGGTGGGGGTTGGTGAGGTCTGCTGCTGCTGCTGCTGCTGCTGCTGCTGCTGCTGCTCCTCCTCCTCCTCCTCCTCCTCCTCCTCCTCCTCCTCCTCCTCCTCCTCCTTCCCGAGGGCTCCTCGCGCCGCGGGCCTCGTCACCCAGCCAGCCAGCCAGGTGTACACAACAGGAAACCGATATACTAACGTTTTATCCCTCGTGTTGGGTGCCGCCCGGGCCCGAGGAGGGGACGAGAGGAAGCGCACGATGATTGATGAGTAAGGAGAAGGTGAGAGGGAGAGGGGAGGAGAAGGTGAGAGGGAGGAGAAGATGAGAGGGAGAGGTAGGAGAAGGTGAGAGGGAGAAGGAGGAGGAAGACGAAGAAGGCATGATACTAGGAGCTGAGTTGTGGGGAAAGAGGGAGTGAATCATGAGATAGGAAGAAGGAAGGATAAGAGGTTAGTAAGGAAGTGTGGAAGAAAGCGACGGTGAAATAGAGAGACAGAGAGAGAGGGCGCTGCATGGCAGTGACTGGTCACCCGTGGACGATTAGCTCGCAACAGAATAACCGAACGTCCATACACGATTGAAAATGGCTCGTGTTGTGGTTATTAAGATGGCTCGTGTTGTGGTTATTAAGATGGCTCGTGTTGTGGTTATTAAAGATGGCTCGTGTTGTGGTTATTAAGATGGCTCGTGTTGTGGTTATTAAGATGGCTCGTGTTGTGGTTATTAAGATGGCTCGTGTTGTGGTTATTAAAGATGGCTCGTGTTGTGGTTATTAAGATGGCTCGTGTTATGGTTGTTAAAGATGGCTCGTGTTGTGGTTATTAAGATGGCTCGTGTTGTGGTTATTAAGATGGCTCGTGTTGTGGTTATTAAGATGGCTCGTATTGTGGTTATTAAGATGGCTCGTGTTGTGGTTATTAAAGATGGCTCGTGTTGTGGTTATTAAGATGGCTCGTATTGTGGTTATTAAGAAGGCTCGTGTTGTGGTTATTAAGATGGCTCGTGTTGTGGTTATTAAGAAGGCTCGTGTTGTGGTTATTAAGATGGCTCGTGTTGTGGTTATTAAGATGGCTCGTGTTGTGGTTATTAAAGATGGCTCGTGTTGTGGTTATTAAGATGGCTCGTGTTGTGGTTATTAAGATGGCTCGTATTGTGGTTATTAAGAAGGCTCGTGTTGTGGTTATTAAGATGGCTCGTGTTGTGGTTATTAAGATGGCTCGTGTTGTGGTTATTAAGATGGCTCGTGTTGTGGTTATTAAGATGGCTCGTGTTGTGGTTATTAAAGATGGCTCGTGTTGTGGTTATTAAGATGGCTCGTGTTGTGGTTATTAAGAAGGCTCGTGTTGTGGTTATTAAGAAGGCTCGTGTTGTGGTTATTAAGATGGCTCGTGTTGTGGTTATTAAGATGGCTCGTGTTGTGGTTATTAAGATGGCTCGTGTTGTGGTTATTAAGAAGGCTCGTGTTGTGGTTATTAAGATGGCTCGTGTTGTGGTTATTAAAGATGGCTCGTGTTGTGGTTATTAAGAAGGCTCGTGTTGTGGTTATTAAGATGGCTCGTGTTGTGGTTATTAAGATGGCTCGTATTGTGGTTATTAAGAAGGCTCGTGTTGTGGTTATTAAGATGGCTCGTTTTGTGGTTATTAAGATGGCTCGTGTTGTGGTTATTAAAGATGGCTCGTGTTGTGGTTATTAAGAAGGCTCGTGTTGTGGTTATTAAGATGGCTCGTGTTGTGGTTATTAAGATGGCTCGTGTTGTGGTTATTAAGATGGCTCGTGTTGTGGTTATTAAGATGGCTCGTGTTGTGGTTATTAAGATGGCTCGTGTTGTGGTCATTAAGATGGCTCGTGTTGTGGTTATTAAAGATGGCTCGTGTTATGGTTGTTAAAGATGGCTCGTGTTGTGGTTATTAAAGATGGCTCGTGTTGTGGTTATTAAAGATGGCTCGTGTTATGGTTGTTAAAGATGGCTCGTGTTATGGTTGTTAAAGATGGCTCGTGTTGTGGTTATTAAGATGGCTCGTGTTGTGGTTATTAAGATGGCTCGTGTTGTGGTCGGTTGTCCAAAAGATACATTTCTGGTAGAGGGATTAAGGATTGGATCGTAAGAGAGACGCTTGGCAGCACCCACACTGTAAGGTGGGTGGGTGGGTGGGGAGCTGTACACTATACAAGTGGGAGTGAGTGAGTGAGGTGCCGTCACCCAGCACATGATGATGGCTGGCCAAACAACACTAGTGGAATGTCAACAACTGGACGACGATACATCCTGCTAACTACCCTCTGGCCGACCCTCCTCCCCTCCTCCCCGGTCACTCCCTCCTCCTCCTCCTCCTCCTCCTCCTCCTCCTCCTCCTCCTCCTCCTCCTCCTCCTCCTTCCCCCGCCCTCCTTGTCTTTCCTTTTATTTATCTCCACAGTGACCCCGCTTGGCCCTCTCCCCCCCCCCCTCCCACCTCTTACTCCGGCAGTGACAAGTTGTATTGTAAGCCTGCCCCCCCCCCCCCCCGACACACACACACACACACACACACACACACATACATGTGCCAGATGTAGCCAGCTGACGGGTTAATCACCAGCTGCGTCTTTCGGAGGTTGTGTGACCCACCTGCCGAGTCAGCCAGCTGGCTTGTAACAGGCAGCTTTATAAAGGAAGGCCCGATTGGTAGATTCACACCAGCTGTGAGGTCAGTTGGTGTGTCGACCGGACAGGTGCGGCGGGATGAGCCATCTGCCGCAGGTCGTAATTCTGTCGGGGGTAATTGAGCCCCTTCGCGTTATTGCGCGCGACGGTACGACCCCTTGTGTACGACACTAGAGCACGACGAGGACACGCCACCCCTCCGCTTGGGCACGACGGCATGACCCAAATCTGACCTGGTCCTCAAGGCAATAGGGTCAAGATCAGGCCTGGCTCTCATACCCAAGGACCAAACCATCGAGATGATGATGTTGTGAGGGTGGGTGAGGAGGGGATGTTGTGAGGGAGGGGGAGAGAGGAGGTGATGTTGTGAGGGAGGGGGAGAGAGGAGGTGATGTTGTGAGGGGGAGAAGGAGGTGTTGTTGTGAGGGTGGGGGAGAGGAGGTGATGTTGTGAGGGAGGGGGAGAGAGGAGGTGATGTTGTGAGGGGGAGAAGGAGGTGTTGTTGTGAGGGAGGGGGAGAGAGGAGGTGATGTTGTGAGGGGGGAGAAGGAGGTGTTGTTGTGAGAGTGGGGGAGAGGAGGTGATGTTGTAAGGGAGCGGGAGAGAGGAGGAGGAGGTATTGTGAGGGTGGGGGAGGAGGTGATGTTGTGAGGGGAGGAGGAGAGGAGAGGAGGTGATGTTGTGAGGGGAGGGGAGAGAGAGTAGGTGGTGTTGTGAGGGGAGAGGAGGGGGTGGTGTTGGACGACCTAACAATCTTAAAAGCGGCCAAGTAAGTTAAGATCATCACCATCTCATAAAAAAAAAGAGTTGAGAATCAATAAAGAAAACTAAAATCAATAAAGAAAATTAAAAGATAGTAAATTCGAACGTAACGTAAGTCTCCAATATCAAGCAGTAGAGACAAAGTCAAATATAAGTGTCTAGTATCAAGCGTTAAGAGACTTGAGAGAGAAAGAGAAAAGTGATACGAATGTCTCATAAGTTTGAGAAGTTGGTCTCATAAGTGCCCCATTGCTGTGTGTGTGTGTGTGTGTGTGTGTGTGTGTGGGAGGAGGGTGAGCCACCACTCACACACAGATTTTGTCATTCGTCTCCTCTTGTCCTCGAGTGTCGAGGCTCATGACCTCAGAGCAGGGGCTGTGCACCGTGTGTGGAGGGTGTTGTACCAGGCCAGAGGGATGGAGGTAAAGTGAACGGGGGAAATACTTAAGGATATGGTGACTTATATAAGTGGACACAGGCGGGGGATACACACACACACACACACACACACACACACATTGGCTGGGGTATATATATGTTTGTGTGTGTGTGTGTTCGTGTTTTGGTAAGCCTATTCTACTTGTTTGGTAATGCCAAGATGGGGAAAGCTGTCTGGCGCAGACTGGAAGGTTGAAGGCATTTCCCCAAATGGAATGACCAAATCCTTCGATGATACTCCTCCTCCTCTTTTGTGATTTGTATACCGAATACGTTATTCGTTACCTGAACATGTCAGTAAAGAGATGGTTTAGCAAGAATGCATCGTACAGCAGGTCGAGAATATTAGGGGAGTCTCACATAGTTGTAAAACGCTTCGTGTGAATTGTAGTTATAATTTAGGGTTCCGTTCTCTATAAAGTGCTGTTTGACGCGTGGAATGGCGATATTGAACATATACGACATCGAGTCTCTGTTACTACATTACAAGGGTGGTGTGGACGGACCTGTTCTATTGTACTGGTGCACCACGAAGGAGAATCTTACAATCTGTGTCAGGTGCTTCCCCAGCAGCCACCGTCTCTGTACTCACTCCGACCATCCACCACACTTACTCTTTTTTTTAAAACCATTGTTTCTCTACATCCTTTCTTGACCAGCAACCTCCTCCTCCTCCTCCCTCCTCCTTCCTTCCTTCCTTCCTTCCTTCCCTCAGCACCCCGGATTGTGGTTTTCGACACCACCGCTACCAGCGCAGCTCATGAGGGAACTTTGGACTAGCAACATCCAGCTGATTACAAGTAGTTCAAGGCTGTTATCTCTCTCTCTCTCTCTCTCTCTCTCTCTCTCTCTCTCTCTCTCTCTCTCTCTCTCTCTCTCTCTCTCTCTCTCTCTCTCTCTCTCTGTTCCATGGTATATTGATAGCTTAGTAGCCCCCCTGAGCCTATCGCTGGAGCTCACCCCCCTCTTCATCCAGTTACCCCATCTTGGTAGCTTATTTCTGGACCTTCTGTGTCGTTTTGTATGTGGATTCTGCAGGCGCGATGGTCGGACATGAGAAGCTTAGTGGAGCTTCGGTCTGTGTTGTTAAATAGCGTCCCAGCATTTCCTGATTAGTAACTTAACTGTACGCGATTTATATATATATATATATATATATATATATATATATATATATATATATATATATATATATATATATATATATATATATATATTCATACTATTCGCCATTTCCAGCTCGTTAAGAACAGAGGACTGAGCCTTTGAGGGAATATCCTCACTTGGCCCCCTTCTCTGTTCCATCTTTTGGAAAATTAAAAACGAGAGGGGAGGATTTCCAGCCCCCCGCTCCCTTCCCTTTTAGTCGCCTTCTACGACACGCAGGGAATACGTGGGAAGTATTCTTTCTCCCCTATCCCCCATATATATATATGTGTGTGTGTTTGTGTGTGTGTGTGTGTGTCAGTAGACAGTGTGCTTCTTTCTCACTCCTCCTGTTGTGTGGCTCTGTAGAGTCAGGGATGTGGAGCAGTGACGGGTCCTGTGTAGAGCCAGGGGTTGTGGAGCAGTGACGGGTGGTGTGTAGAGCAGTGACGGGTGGTGTATAGAGCAGTGACGGGTGATGTGTAGAGCAGTGACGGGTCCTATGTAGAGCCAGGGGTGTGTGGAACGCGTCTTTATATTGACTCAAATAATAAGATTAAAACTTTCCGTCAACTCCTGATTTTTGTTTTTCTTTTGAGTGAGATTTTACTCAGGCGAAGTTAAGGAGAGAAATTAATGGAAGTAAAATTGTTGATGATGAAACAGCTTAGCTGATTGGGGGATGTACACGTCGCGGGGCTGGTGGGTTCGACTCCCCGTGCGCGCGCACTCCGTCAGATGGGCTAGAGAGGAGAAGAAGAACTGCTATCCATCCGAAGTGAATTGAATATCGCCACACAAGTATATCTGCATGATTTCCATCACGATAATGCCCTTGATCTGAGGAGCCTGTCTGGAGGAAGAGTCCTTTGCACTCCTGAGGGAGGGAATGAGGAAACGCGTCGTACGTCAAGGCTGTACGTTGTTCGTGCGTCAAGGCAGTACATTGTCGTGCGTCAAGGCAGTACGTTGTTCGTGCGTCAAGGCAGTACGTTCTCGTGCGTCAATGTAGTACGTTGTCCTACGTCAAGGCAGTACGTTGTCGTGCTTCAAGGCAGTACGTTGTTCGTGCGTCAAGGCAGTACTTTGTCGTGCGTCAAGGCAGTACGTTGTCGTGCGCCAAGGCAGTACGTTGTCGCGCGTCGAGGCAGTACATTGTCGTGCGTCAAGGCAGTACGTTGTCGTGCGTCAAGGCAGTACGTTGTCGTGCGTCAAGGCAGTACGTTGTAGTGCGTCAAGGCAGTACGTTGTTCGTGCATTAAGGCAGTACGTTGTTCGTGCATCAAGGCAGTACGTTGTCGTGCGTCAAGGCAGTACGTTGTCCTACGTCAAGGCAGTACGTTGTCCTACGTCAAGGCAGTACGTTGTCCTACGTCAAGGCAGTACGTTGTCCTACGTCAAGGCAGTACGTTGTCGTGCGTCAGGGCAGTACGTTGTCGTGCGTCAAGGCAGTACGTTGTTCGTGCGTCAAGGCAGTGCGTTGTTCGTGCGTCAAGGCAGTACGTTGTCCTACGTCAAGGTAGTACGTTGTCCTACGTCGAGGCAGTACGTTGTCGTGCGTCAAGGCAGTACGTTGTCGTGCGTCACGGCAGTACGTTGTTCGCACGTCAAGGCAGTACGTTGTCGTGCGTCAAGGCAGTACGTTGTCGTGCGTCAAGGCAGTACGTTGTTCGTGCGTCAAGGCAGTACGTTGTCGTGCGTCAAGGCAGTATGTTGTCGTACGTCAAGGCAGTACGTTGTCGTGCGTCAAGGCAGTACGTTGTTCGTGCGTCAAGGCAGTCGTTGTTCGTGCGTCAAGGCAATACGTTGTCGTGCGTCAAGGCAGTACGTTGTCGTGCGTCAAGGCAGTACGTTGTCGTGCGTCAAGGCAGTACGTTGTCGTACGTCGAGGCAGTACGTTGTCGTGCGTCAAGGCAGTACGTTGTCGTACGTCGAGGCAGTACGTTGTCGTGCGTCAAGGCAGTACGTTGTCGCGCGCCAAGGCAGTACGTTGTCACGCGTCGAGGCAGTACGTTGTCGTGCGTCAAGGCAGTGGAATCATCATTGCCTCACAGATACTCTTTCGTTGCGGGGCGAAGATAAGAATTGTGGGTGATGGAAACTCGACCATCAGATGGTAGAAGGGGGCTCCTTGGCTGCTGTGTCTGCCGTGGACGTGCAACATGAAGCAGTGGGGGGATCGAACTCCCTCCTCGCCCATATGACGTGGTCATGTTACCTAACGACGTGTAGCGAGTTTTTGTTCACACGGGTTTAGGGATTGGTTTTATGACCCACAGGCAGCCCAGCTGTTCATCCCTCCCTCGAGGTTGATTGATAGATGGCGTATCTTGCTTCGGCTTTGGATGGGCCGTTCAGCCGCCCGATCCGTCTCGCCTAACAAGATAAGAAGAGAATCAATGTGGGAAAACTAGCGGTTGCCAGCCAGATAATTCCAGGAATAGGGAAGTAAAAACTAGCGGGTTTTAGCGGGTGATGTGTATTGGCGGGAGAGACTTAGCGGCTCCATCTTGGTAACCTGATGGAGTGACGTTTTGTGTTACGATGACAGATGCGCGATCGTGGCGCCGTCATCCGGGGAACCGTTCGTTGCGATATAACGTTCATCTTGCGCATCGTCTTGCGCATCTGCACGCTGCCAGTTAACACCCACCATCAGGTTGAAATCATCCACTTATTTTCCTTTCCCCTTTTTTTCTTTAGGTATCCATCATTACCAGACGTTTTCTGTCATAGAGTTACCATTTTCTTCCTCTTTTAGATCATTTAGGAATACGTTTCGAAAGAACATCTCAGTCCTTAGGTGTGTGAGGCGTTGTGTTCCTTGTAAGTATCACATATTACATGCCGTAGTGTTTTTTGTGTGTTACTACCATAAGTATCACACTTACTTAAGATTCTGAGCTTGGATTCTATATTAAGACTTAAATCGTGTCCCCCCAACATTGTCTCGTGATTCTTTGCAGCGAAACGCCATCAGAGAACTGTTAATTAGTCACATCTTGAGCAAGGCAGTGAGACCCTTGAGCACGACTGAACGGCCCTTGAGCACGACTGAACGACTCTTTAAGGTTAAGGTCAGAGTCCCGGACATGATCGTATTATACCCCGAGAGTCGTACCGTCGTGTTCTCAAGGGTCGTTCGTACAGTCGTTCTCAAAGAGGTTTCAACGAGGCTCTTCACCTCCTCCCTTACTACCCTACCCTTCCCTTCCCTACCCTACCCTACCCTTCCCTTCCCTTCCCTTCCCTTCCCTTCCCTTCCCTTCCCTTCCCTCCCCTCCCCATCCCTTCCCTTCCCTCCCCTCCCCTCCCCTCCCCTCCCCTTCCCTTCCCTTCCCTTCCCTTCCCTTCTCTTCTCTTCTCTACTCTACCCTACCCTACCCTTCCCTTCCTTTCCCTTCCCTTCCCTTCCCTTCCCTTCCCTTCCCTTCCCTACCCTTCCCTTCCCTTCACTTATAATAACCCTGAGTATATACCATCCTAGTCTTGGGTGCTGGGAGCGGGTGGGGTGGCTGTGACCTTCCACTCATCTCATATGGTTCCCATTACCCTCCCCACAGACGGGTGGACGTTGATGAGGGAGACGTGGGACCGTCGACGCTGGGAGTTCGACGTGGTGCTGACACGCCTTCACGCCCTCTACGGCGTCTCCCCGTTCTTCAAGGTCGCCGTGGTGCCTGACCCCCGCCGCCACGGACACAACATCATAAAGGTCAGTAGTCTTCGTGCGTGACCTTGTAGTATGTGTGTGTGTGTGTGTGTGGAGGGACATGTTGTGTGATGGGTGTGGCTTACATTTCAAGCTCCCTCCATCTGTCCTCTTGCGCCCAGCAACCCATTACGTTTACTGTTGATCTACTACGCTTCTTGGTTCTACTGAACAAGGTATGTGTGGCTAGAGAGTCTGATTCGTCTGTATGTAGTCCTTGCGTCGTATGTAGCTTGCCTTTCTCATCCGCGGCGTTTCCTACATCGTCGTCTGTACCGTTTACATATGTGCTTTACGTCGACGCTTACATGAAGACTCCACCGCGTCTGTCGGAGGTGTTCTGCGTCGCTGTTGGCTACGTCCTGAACCCCTCCTGAGGGTAACGTTGTCGTGCGGTAACGTGTGTTCGACGTCAGAGGCAAACGTTTCTTCTTTTTTTTCTTCGTACCTCAGTCGCCAACGTTTGACGTATATCTTACGGGCTTGAGTGTTTTTGTATACCCCCAGTATGAGACGAACGGGCTCCTCCTCCTCCTCCTCAGAGCAGCAGCAGCTGCTGCTTTAGCGTATGACATTCGTGATGAAGTGAGTGGGTGCTGCTGCTGCAGAAGGTGCTGCTGGGGCAGTGACGGGTGCTCCTCTGGGGAAAGTGTTGAAGGTTTCAGCTCGGATCTTGCTGGCGCTGGTGTGCTTACGGTGTCTCATCCTCCCACGGTGCCATGGCATCTCTGCTTTACGAGTCCTCCTCGTAGTAGAACTGTACTTTCGTTCACGGTCTCCCTCCCCCCCACCTGAATGGCGCGGGGGATGTCTCGTCCCGCTTTCCCCCCCCTCCTCGTCAGTAACGTCGACTGAATCTCAGGATCAGCATGAAGGATCGAGAGTGAGAATTTTTAAACCCTTGCCCGGCGGCAGAGGAGAGAGAGAGAGAGAGAGAGAGAGAGAGAGAGAGAGAGAGAGAGAGAGAGAGAGAGAGAGAGAGAGAGAGAACAGTCTGGTAGTGGCATGTTACCCTTGCACTGGTCGGAGTGTGGACACCGGCTCTCGCCGAGAGCGAGACGCAACGCGCGAGTGCTGTGGCTCGACTTTTGAGTGTAGCTCCTGCGGTACACTTGTGTATATCCCTGTTCGCGCCCTCCTCAAATGCCTCGTCCGTCCCGTTTCCTCTGGGAAAGCCATGACTGACACACACCCACACACCCGGCTGGCCTGTACAGCGGCCTGTACAGCTCCATACTCCTGTCCACACTGACCTCTCGCCCGCCACCACGGTTTACCTCTTGCCTCGTTATTCTCGTGGGATTTCTCAAGAGCATGTGGCGATAAATGCTCTCTAACTGATCGCGTATTTTATTTTCCACTTCAAAAAGCAAATCCTCACTTAGATCGTATTCGAGAGCTTGGATGCAGCAGACGGCTTATTCTGGATAGTATCTTTGGTCTATACAGAACCAGACTTTTTTAAGTATATTTCTTACCATTTTTCCCAGTGTTGGCTTGGGTTCTTCGTGTGTCACTCCCTCACTGTTTCTTTTATTGTGCGTACGGGATGGGGAGCTGTACAGTCGTCGCCAGACCTTGATGTTTGTGGTAACTTCCATGTTTGATATGGTTGACTTCCACTTCACATATCACGACCTTTTTTTTCTTTTTTCTTTTTTTTTTTTTAACCCATCCCCATATAACGCCACTTGGGTCACTTGGATAACCAGTTGATCATGGCGACAAGGCATATCGTGCTGTGTTGGTGACATGAAAATATTTTATTTTTCATTTTTTTGAGTGAACTCCTCCTCCTCCTCCTCCTCCTCCTCCTCCTCCTCCTCCTCCTCCTCCTCCTCCTCCTCCTCCTCTTCCTCTTCTCCCTCACCTTCCCTTGGGAGTAAACAAGACGATTGGCCTAGGATGAAGAAAAGGTTTCCAGGAGGGAAAAGAAAAAAAAACTGAACCTCTTCGATGTAATCCACGTCCCTCGCTTAAACTGTTTTACCCGCTCCATCACTAGTTGACAGGCCGGGCTAATCCGTTCATCCTCTGAAGTTTTTGTTGCCATCCGGTAAAAATCTTTTATACCATTTTGTTCTCCTCCACACACACACACACACACACACACACACACACACACACACACACACACACACACGTAGCCGTCGGCAGGGAAGAGGAGGGGGAGCTTCTGAAGTATGGGGTACTGGCTAGCTGGCTGGTTGGCTGGCGTGCTCCTTGTTTCTACAGCCCCGTGGAGGTAGTACAACACCGTACGCCACTGGGGGTGGGGTTAGACACACGTAGGGAGGTTTAGCCCGGCGAGCGAGCGAGGATGGGGAGGTTGTACGCAGGGTTGTACTATTATAACCAGCAGCCTTTACGGTTCGGTTTTGGCTCTACGGAGGTAAATACTTACTGGAGGCGTCGGTGTCTAAGCCCTACACGACCTCCTCCTCCACCTTGGGGTATGTATATCACCAGGTGTTGTCCTCACTGGTGTAACCTGACGTGCATCACGTGACCGCGGGCTGGAGGTCATCGACGGCCGCCCTCACCTTCCCTCCCTCCCTCCCTCCCTTCTCCTCCTCCTCCTCCTCCTCCTCCTCATTCCTCCCTCCCTGACGTTGGCTTGTATCCTGTCGTGGTTGTGACCGGGCTGGCTGGTGTTCGTGGTAGTACGCTGAAGGAGGGGCGCGGCTGTTTGGATACAGAGAAGCGTCGTGGTCGGACGTCTTGAACCTGAGTCTCGAGCGAGACCTGGGGTATCCAGGACGTGTTTGTGTCGCCCCACAGCAGAAGGGACGAGCACACGTCAACGGTAGTGAGCCACCAAAAGCTTCTGGACAGAGACGAATTTCAGAGTGAGACATTCGTGAAGGTGAAAAAAAAAGAAAAAAAAAGTTGTTGGCTTTATGATAGTGATTTATTTATCTTACCACAACTATAGATTTTTTTATATATATTTTTCGTGTCACTCATATGTAGTGGCCATGGGCAATAGCGATCCATCCTGGTCGGTATGTTACAGGAGAAAGAAAGAAGAAAAACGAAAGACTATGCCTCTTTTTTTTCTATTTTTCCTGCCAGATGAAGATGTATTACGAGAAAGAAGTTGGGAGTTGAGGAGGCAACTTTTCAGAGTCATGGGACGGAACACTGATTTGTGAACCAGAGATTTTTGTCAGGGGCTCGGGGAGCGTACGTTGTAAGCTGCTTCAACTGAATTAAGAGAAGTTCTTTGCGGGAGAAAGACTCATATTAAAACCAGGAGGCTTGAAAAAAAAAGAGAAAAAAAAAGAAGGAATTAGTGCGTCTGTGTAGGAAACGAATGCGTTTCTGAACGGGGCTTTTCGGGCAGGCGCGGGCGGCGCAGACGAGGCTTGCGGGAGATGGAGGTGTCGCTGCCGTGCGTGCATGACTTCGTGCACGGCCGGTTTCAGGAGCTGGGCAGTAGTAGACCAGAAGCCACGTCGTGGAGTTAGAGAATAGACCAGCGCATATGCCGGTCGCTCGGGGGGGGGGGAGGCCACCAGGAAGGAAGGCTGAAAGACACAGGACTCCTCAAAAGAGAGAGAGAGAGGAGAGAGAGAGAGAGAGAGAGAGAGAGAGAGGACCACGTTAGCAAGGACGACAGATGATCTGGTGAGGGGAACATGTAGCGCTTTCAGGAGCCATAGTGTCTGTAATGGAGGAGGGAGGAAGAATGGTTCTCGAGCGGACCTTCCCTCTAGCGTCTCGTTGATTGAGGACGGTAAAGGAGATGGTATTGTGGTATTATCTCTGGTGGGAAGGATGACCGTGGTAGGGTGGTCATGAGGGGCAAGTGGTAGTAGACCATGCCAAGGGTGATGATGAGGCCAAGTGGTTGTGGGTTCCGTTGCCTGACGACTGTGCAGTGCACGATACCTGATGACTCTTTTAAGAAGCTGTTGAGGTGGATGTCGTAAATGGAATCGTCCACAGGTGAATGATGGGGGGCGAGGACATGGCTGGAGAGATATACAGTGAAGGATACAGTGACTGAACTTGATGTAGGTTGATATTAGATGAGTGACTGAACGACTGAACTTAATATAAGTTGATATTAGATGACCGAACGACTGAACTTACTATATAGGTTGATATTAGATGAGTGAACTTAACGCAGGTTAATATTAGATGACTGAACGACTGAACTTGATATATGTTAATATTAGATGACAGAACGACTGAACTTGATATAGGTTGATATTAAATGACTGAACGGTAATATAGGTTGATATCAGAAAAAAAAATTTCAATGTATGTCATTACTTGAAGGTAAAGTTGGCAAATGAAGCAATAGAGTCGATCAGGCTTTCCGACGAGGAGAAGAAAACAGAACATAGACCAGAGTTCATCAAGGGAAAATCTATCATGTGGATGGACGAGGTTTTCACAATATCCTGGACAACAGCACAGGCTGGCTGTCTAGCTGGCTGGCTGGCTGGCTGGCTGGCTGAGTGGCTCTCCGGCTGGCGGGGTCGGTCTCCGTGATTGTTGACGGGTCCGGCTAGCGTGTGGCGGCGGCGGCGGCGGCGGGACAGCCGCCACCCACCACCAGCTCATATCCCGGGTAGCGTAGCCCCGGGACAACAGTGGAGGGAGGATATTGTGCAGGTCCTCTCCCGGGGGAGAGGCGATGGCATGACGGCGTCCGTGACCAGGCCTGAGGGGCTTCCTGCCACCCCACACCCCTCCCGCCAGCCGGCTCCTCCTTCGGGCAGGATATTGGCAGGCGCACCCTAAACCCCCCACACCGGCCCCGCCCCGCCCAGCCCAGCCCCTCCGTCGCTAGTCCCTTTTCATATCGCCCACCCGCCCGCCCGCCCTCCCCCAGGATATTAACCCGCTCAGGAAGCCGCCCACTTACGCCCTCCGTGTCGTAATGAAATTGTTGTTCAGACGTTTGTCTATGTGTGTGTGTGTGTGTCTGTGTCTGTTGGGCCGGCAGGAGGAGGATGGAGGAGGAGCCCGTTTTGATCTGTTATGTTCCCGGCTCAAAGTTGTTCCTATAACGCGAGGTTTACAAACACACACACACACACACACACACACACACACACACACACACACACACACGTTTGATCTTATCTGTGTCCAGACTGATTATATCAAGCGTGTAGATACACGTTTTTATGTGTTGATAAGTAATTATTTTTTTGGGGGGAATGTGATCTCAAGTACTTGTTTTTTGGGTTTGAGACGTATTTGATGTGAAATGGGAATATATATATATATATATATATATATATATATATATATATATATATATATATATATATATATATATATATATATATATTTTGCTTTGTCGCTGTCTCCCGCGTTTGCGAGGTAGCGCAAGGAAACACACGAAAGAAATGGCCCAACCCACCCCCATACACATGCCTTGATTCAGTCCACTGACAGCACGTCAACCCCGGTATACCACATCGCTCCAATTCACTCTATTCTTTGCCCTCCTTTCACCCTCCTGCATGTTCAGGCCCCGATCACACAAAATCTTTTTCACTCCATCTTTCCACCTCCAATTTGGTCTCCCTCTTCTCCTCGTTCCCTCCACCTCCGACACATATATCCTCTTGGTCAATCTTTCCTCACTCATCCTCTCCATGTGCCCAAACCACTTCAAAACACCCTCTTCTGCTCTCTCAACCACGCTCTTTTTTATTTCCACACATCTCTCTTACCCTTACGTTACTTACTCGATCAAACCACCTCACACCACACATTGTCCTCAAACATCTCATTTCCAGCACATCCATCCTCCTGCACACAACTCTATCCATAGTCCACGCCTCGCAACCATACACCATTGTTGGAACCACTATTCCTTCAAACATACCCATTTTTGCTTTCCGAGATAATGTTCTCGACTTCCACACATTCTTCAAGGCTCCCAGAATTTTCGCCCCCTCCCCCACCCTATGATCCACTTCCGCTTCCATGGTTCCATCCGCTGCCAGATCCACTCCCAGATATCTAAAACACTTCACTTCCTCCAGTTTTTCTCCATTCAAACTCACCTCCCAATTGAATTGACCCTCAACCCTACTGTACCTAATAACCTTGCTCTTATTCACATTTACTCTTAACTTTCTTCTTTCACACACTTTACCAAACTCAGTCACCAGCTTCTGCAGTTTCTCACATGAATCAGCCACCAGCGCTGTATCATCAGCGAACAACAACTGACTCACTTCCCAAGCTCTCTCATCCCCAACAGACTTCATACTTGCCCCTCTTTCCAAAACTCTTGCATTCACCTCCCTAACAACCCCATCCATAAACAAATTAAACAACCATGGAGACATCACACACCCCTGCCGCAAAGCTACATTCACTGAGAACCAATCACTTTCCTCTCTTCCTACACGTACACATGCCTTACATCCTCGATAAAAACTTTTCACTGCTTCTAACAGCTTGCCTCCCACACCATATATTCTTAATACCTTCCACAGAGCATCTCTATCAACTCTATCATATGCCTTCTCCAGATCCATAAATGCTACATACAAATCCATTTGCTTTTCTAAGTATTTCTCACATACATTCTTCAAAGCAAACACCTGATCCACACATCCTCTACCACTTCTGAAACCACACTGCTCTTCCCCAATCTGATGCTCTGTACATGCCTTCACCCTCTCAATCAATACCCTCCCATATAATTTGCCAGGAATACTCAACAAACTTATACCTCTGTAATTTGAGCACTTACTCTTATCCCCTTTGCCTTTGTACAATGGCACTATGCACGCATTCCGCCAATCCTCAGGCACCTCACCATGAGTCATACATACATTAAATAACCTTACCAACCAGTCAACAATACAGTCACCCCCTTTTTTAATAAATTCCACTGCAATACCATCCAAACCTGCTGCCTTGCCGGCTTTCATCTTCCGCAAAGCTTTTACTACCTCTTCTCTGTTTACCAACTCATTTTCCCTAACCCTATCACTTTGCACACCACCTCGACCAAAACACCCTATATCTGCCACTCTATCATCAAACACATTCAACAAACCTTCAAAATACTCACTCCATCTCCTTCTCACATCACCGCTACTTGTTATCACCTCCCCATTTGCGCCCTTCACTGAAGTTCCCATTTGCTCCCTTGCCTTACGCACTTTATTTACCTCCTTCCAGAACATCTTTTTATTCTCCCTAAAATTTAATGATACTCTCTCACCCCAACTCTCATATATATATATATATATATATATGTGTGTGTGTGTGTGTGTGTGTGTAGGAATATCTTGATCACGCGCAAAAATGTGATCCTCTCCAAAATATATATGTATATATTTTTTTTTGTGGTTTTTTTTTTTTTTTCTAATAGACAACAATTGTTGTTGATTACGGCAGCAGACAATAGTGGCTTCACCCCCCAGCCAGCCACCTGTGACGTGCTCATTTCAGTCATCGCTGGGTGTCTGACTCGCTGGTATTTGGATGGTGTATAGAGAGGTAGATCCCTACACTGGTTGTGGTCGTTGGCTACAGGCGAGCGAACGCTCAAGAGAGACACACTTCGTCTGCTTCAAAAAACCTGGAGTTCTGCTGTGGTGTTGATATCCATATCTTTCATGTCGTGTTTATGGTGAATAGCAAGGAAAAATATATATATATATATATATATATAATATATATATATATATATATTATATATATATATATATATATATTTTTTTTTTTTTTTTTTTTTTTTTTTTTTGCCGCTGTCTCCCGCGTTTGCGAGGTAGCGCAAGGAAACAGACGAAAGAAATGGCCCAACCCACCCCCATACACATGCGTGATTCAATCCACTGACAGCACGTCAACCCCGGTATACCACATCGCTCCAATTCACTCTATTCTTTGCTCTCCTTTCACCCTCCTGCATGTTCAGGCCCCGATCACACAAAATCTTTTTCACTCCATCTTTCCACCTCCAATTTGGTCTCCCTCTTCTCCTCGTTCCCTCCACCTCCGACACATATATCCTCTTGGTCAATCTTTCCTCACTCATTCTCTCCATGTGACCAAACCATTTCAAAGCACCCTCTTCTGCTCTCTCAACCACGCTCTTTTTATTTCCACACATCTCTCTTACCCTTACGTTACTTACTCGATCAAACCACCTCACACCACACATTGTCCTCAGACATCTCATTTCCAGCACATCCATCCTCCTGCGCACAACTCTATCCATAGTCCACGCCTCGCAACCATACAACATTGTTGGAACCACTATTCCTTCAAACATACCCATTTTTGCTTTCCGAGATAATGTTCTCGACTTCCACACATTCTTCAAGGCTCCCAGAATTTTCGCCCCCTACCCCACCCTATGATCCACTTCCGCTTCCATGGTTCCATCCGCTGCCAGATCCACTCCCAGATATCTAAAACACTTCACTTCCTCCAGTTTTTCTCCATTCAAACTCACCTCCCAATTGAATTGACCCTCAACCCTACTGTACCTAATAACCTTGCTCTTATTCACATTTACTCTTAACTTTCTTCTTTCACACACTTTACCAAACTCAGTCACCAGCTTCTGCAGTTTCTCACATGAATCAGCCACCAGCGCTGTATCATCAGCGAACAACATATATATATATATATATATATATATATATATATATATATATTCCATGTTTAGTTGTAAGGTGAATAAAGACATTGTGTTTTAAGATAACCTCAACATTTTCGCTTATTTCTCTCGTTATATTTCTTTCTTTCATCCGTCTTTTTTCTCTCTCCCCGTTCCTCCCACTTTGTCTCGTTCAGTATGAACGTAACTCGTACGCACGTAGACGAAGACGCTAATTTTCCCCAGTCGTAATGCGACATCCGGTGAAAGCGCGGGAGGTTTTTAGATGGGCGGGGAATGGGTCGTCTGCACCCACAAACCCTAAGTCATATGAGATTCTCTTTCACGTGCGGGCTCTCACTTGAATGCCATTACCGATAAGTATGTTTTCAGAGATGTGGGAAGGTATGGGGAGAGAGAGGGATGGAGGGAGGAAAGGGACGCCTCGTAAAGCGATCTGATCCTCCTCTGTGGATGATTGTGATCATATGGTGACCGTGGAGATCGGGGGGCGGCCTGACAGACGTCTCGGCCATGTGGTGAGGGAGGAGGAGGAGGTAGGGAGGTCAAGCCGGGATGACAATAGATGACTCGAGGGGAAAAATTTTTGGCTGACGACGCAAACTGGGAGAGAAATTTTTGGAGGGTGAGGGGGGGGGTCGGTCGTGTCTCTCTCTCTCTCTCTCTCTCTCTCTCTCTCTCTCTCTCTCTCTCTCTCTCTCTCTCTCTGATGAGAGAGAGAGCCTGTGTATCACCCTGGCTTACACAGCCTTGTGACTACAGAGGGAGGGAGGCCCGACAAAAATTTGTGTGGTGACGGGAGCCGTGCGCGGATTACCACCCGGGCTACTGTACTGTTAGACGTCTCAAGAAGAAGAAGAAGAAAGACAGACGACCCTCAAAAGGCTTTTATTCGGCCTAGGTAGATAGAGATAAATGAAATCGTGATTGACGGACTCGAGACAGTAACTGTTTTTGACGAAGTTTACCGTAGGATATGGTTATTTTTTCGTCTCTTAAAGATCGCGCACCTTCGTCTTACTCTCGCCGAAAATGATGTCCCAGGACGCGTCAGAAGACCGTCTTGAACATCACCAGGTCTCAGGAAGGGATCTCGTGACGTCAGTAAACCAGACCCCCCAC